>NC_134175.1:46665983-46683483 GCF_964188355.1 Buteo buteo
GATAAACTAGGCAGAGCTGCTTGGAATGGAGAGGTCACTCTGTGTAGAGCTGCTGTAGCTGGGGTTTGTGTTATCATCTGCTAGATTACTGTTTGTACTGTCATCTGGTAACCTCGGATAGATTGAGGTAGCAAGAAGCTTTAGCTGCTGTGTTTGGGTTTTCACCAGTGGAAAATGCCGGTCGCTTGGAACTGGAAGCACAGTAGTATTTGGATATATAGTGCCCTTGTTATGAAAGCTATGCCTTAAGTTATATTTATGAATCTTAAAATTTGCAAGTAAGCTGCTGAACGCCATGGAAACTGCAACTGTTACAGGAGGGGGAAAATGTATTGTTAAATTGATTCTCAGGTAACACTATACAAATAGAAGTTAAGGGCAAGTGCACTGCAAGTGAGCAGTCAGTAATATTGATTCCTGCTGAATTACTTTCTGTAGTTCTTAATGAGCGTAAGGCCAGACAGCAGCTTTGTGTGTGTACTGATAGGCAAATGCATTTTCTTACCTATTTTCCTATTGGGTAAAAGGGGTGATCTCAAAGTGAATGCGAGTCACTTTTAAAATACTCCCAAACCATCTGGTGGGTTCTCTGTAGAGAAAGCAAAAGCCAAGGACTGTAATAAATACTTAATATCAAATCTCCAGAGTACTTGGCAAGCTAAGAAATGTAACAATATTCATCCACTTCAATAAGAAACTAACCCTTAGAAATTAAATAGTAAAGTCCTGGCAGCCTTGAAGCGAAGACCTAGCTAAAATTTTCCACAGTATATGGTATATGTTTCTTTGTTGTGTGCATGTAGTGATGTTTATCCATGGCAAGAAGGAATCTGAAGGCTGGGGCTAGAAAATTAGATGGCCATTAGTCAGAATGTCTTATGATCTCCAGCTGAAAAAATGTAGCCTTTGTTTTCTTGCGTTATTGGTAGGTTAGTTTTTTTAGCCAAGTAATAAACACTTGCATATTTATTGTCACGTATAATTGCTGGGCTATACAAATACATGTGTATGTCTTACATATAAGTCACATGTACTTAATTGTTAATAAACAGGTCTTCAAGTGGAAGCTCATTTAATGAATAGTTGTTGTCTTAATTTTTTTTTTTTCTTCAATGTAAGTTACTGCTAAACAGTTTTACAGGCTTTCAAGATTTTGAGTCAACTGCGAATAGGGAACAGAATTCCCAACAGTATCTTCAATCTGTAGAGCCACAGGGGTGGCACATACCAGTTAATATAGTCTTGGTTCATTTGGAATGTATTGCATTTATTGCTCTAATGACCAAATATCCCTTTTTTTTTTTGTGAATTTACTGTGGGCTAGCAAGTCACTTTTGAATTGCTATGAATTATCCACGAAGTACATACTTTTAGTTGCAATGAAGAATGTGTTGGGGGTTTGATGTTGCATTCAAAGCAGGTTAAGACTTTGCAAAGTTGCTATGCCTCAGTAATAGGGTGGAAACTTGCGTTACCAATTCTGGTAAGCTGAATTGGATGCCCTGGCTACTAATTTTCCCTGGCCATGCAAATGACATTTCAGGAACTACTATGAATCCCCTCAGCAGTAGTACAAATTATTCTTTTTATGTTACTGTTGACCAGGGCATAGTAACTTTGGTTTGCTGAGTATAAAGTTAGTCAGTGTTAATATTGGGGTGGGGAGGGAGCTTGCTGGCTTTTTATAGGAAATGCTAGCCTGACTGTTACACTTTAAAATATCTTGAAAATTAAAATTCTTCTGGAAATACTGTTTCTGTAGTACTTAGTGTGTTTGATATTGTTATATAGCAAATACCTCTTTTAGAGGCTTATTCTTCAGTACACAGTGATTTGAAGAACAGAGAAGGGGGAAAAATCCTTGGTATGCTGGAAATGAGAGGTAAGGCATCCAAATGGTAGCTGTATTTTAAAATGTAATCCTTAGAAATGCCATGTGTAATACCAAACAACCAGTTGAAAATATACTTGATGATGTCAAGGGTTTTTTGTGTGACATGCAGTGGAACTTAGTAATGTGCCTAAAGAAGGCTGCAGGAGGAATTTTTTCTCTGAAGTGCAAGGTAGGTGAGTTGTGTGGAGGGTTTTTTTTGTTTCCCATCCCTCTGTATTCCCTTCCTGTCCCTTGTGCCCTGTCCAAATTGCAGTATTGAACAGTTGACTCTGCAGTTGTGCAAAGTTCTTAAAACTTTCATAATACGCACCAAGCTTTAGCAAGGCTGTTCTGGACCACTTCAGTTCTGTTTTTAATCTTGCAATTTAACATATTTGCTGATTTTTATGCAATGTGAGCTCCTGGATATAATAAAAAAAACCTTGCAACTCTTTGTGTTTGCACTTGAAAAACCTCTGTCATAGACTGGGACCACTTAATGTCTTAAGCTATTTCGTATCAGGTCTAAGAACATACTAATATTGGCATTAAAAGGGAGAGGGAGTTCTCAGGAAGCAATGTGTATGCTGCAGCTGTATTCTGAGATTATTCCAAATGCCTTCATTGTAGCAACACTGTTTTTACAATGTGTCTTGTACTTTATAGTGAAAAAGGACTTGTACCACATTTACCAATAAAACTTGCTGTATAACGCTCTTGGACTGTCATAATAAGGCTCTTATGTTTTGGTTTTTCTGTTTCAGTGGGACTTGGTTTCTGAGATTCTCAGCTAGTACAAAAAAGGGATTTAATTTCATAAATCACGTGTGTTCTTCTGAAGAAATTTTTTGAAGTCTTAAAGAATATTTTGGGTGCATGGTAGATAACTTTATTTTGTTTTATGTCAAATGAAGATGTTTATATGTAGGAAACTTACAGCTTTGTCAAGTCTGTCTTTAATTTTGCTTTTTTGTTCTACTTTGCTTTTTCTGTCATTTTTGAGAATTGGAAATGAATGAAAGTGTTTGAGTAACTTTGCCAGTTACACGCTTAGCAGGGTGTGTCATCTTCACTGAAGACTGTATGCATGCCAAGTCTGAAATTTTATTAGGGTGTCTATTTTCCTGAATAAATACCAAGGGAGACAAAAATACTGACCTACTCTAAACTGGGAATGAGAACCAAGACCTGAAATTCTTTGGCTGGAAGCCAGCACTTCTGTTTTAAGGACATAGATAATTGGGGTGTACGTAGATTTCTGATGCACCAGAGTTAAATGCCAGTTAATCAGTTTGACTTAAATCAGCCTCCAGAACTGTGGTTTATGTAAGGTCTTGGAGGTCAGGAATTGTATGGAGAGTTCTCGGCTAGAACTGATCTGTTTCGGTAAGTTAGAAAATATCCTGAAGTCAGCCTGATGAAGAAGGTGCTTTTTTGGAATGAAATAAAACTTCAGTGCAGTCAAACATCAAATAATAGTGAGTGAGAGTGTCCTGATTATTTAATTGTGCAGTTATTGGTGACTTGGTTCGAAGAATGGCTCTGTGAAATGTAAATATTTTCACTCACAGTAATTGTTGGAAGTTGATTTTTTCAGAATGGTAAACTGTGAAAATTCCATGTATGTGTAACTATACCCACAATCTGTGTAGGAAGAGACCTTGTGTTGGGATATATTTGGATTGAACTTGTACACAAAGCTAGAAAAACTGTAAGGCCTGAATGCAGGCGCTTGGGGATAAGTGTGTGATGCTTGGTGGGGGTGGTAAGGCTAGAAGAAAGGGGAGAACAGCAGGGAGCAACACTTCATTGCTCACAGTGCAGTTGCTTTGTTCTTCTTCAGCCCAGCAGTAAGGCACTGCTACAGGTTACTGACCCAACAGCTGTTTGGTTTGTTTAAAATTAAAAAAATAAAAATTGTGTGATCCTGGGGAGATGAAAAAGATCTTCTACTTACTTTCTATTAAAGCTTCTTCCCATCATCCATTCTATTTCTGATTCCATACACTTCATGATTTAACTTTCCTTCCTCACTGACTTCGCTATGTTGAGTCTTAGTTTTCAGTCCATCATGGTCTACCACATTGTATCCTTTTTCCTGAGTAAAAAAAAAAAAATAAAATTGAACCAGTTCTAGTCTCTCTGGTGTGCTCATTACTACCTCCTCATTTCTGTCCAATGTCTTCTTGTCAAACTTGTTTCTTCATAACTGTGGATTCTTCAACATTTCTGATTTCCTTTCTTCTCTGTTGTTCATGTTTCTCTGGCTTCCTGGCCCTGTCTGCTAATCTGGCTTTTCCCAAAAGCTCAGGATTATGTCTGAGGATGTAATCCTTCCTCTTAGGCTGGCCCTGGTGTACAAGGTGCTAGGCTTAGACACCTTTCTCAGTTACGCGTACCCTAAATCCTTGAAGCACACTGGGGAGACATTACCACAGGGATTATATGGGTGAAACAAGTGTAGACGAGAGAGGTTTGCCTGGGTTTGTGCATTAGTGGACAGGAGCACAGTTTGTCTGCTCTATAGAATATCTTTATATGGCATGCATATGTTGGGTTATACATGTGCATGCTACTGTATATCTGGCACTTCAAAGCTCTTGGTACTCTAGCTTTCTGAACTCCAGAAAGTCTTTCCTTCACATTTAGCATTTAAAAGTTTCTCTCCCAGCTTAAGTGAGACATATTTCAAGTAGTATGTCCTTAGCAAAGGGAATTTCTTCCAGAATTTCAAATCATTCAAGTGATGTGGGTAGGAACTTCTCAAAAATCATCAGAAGTCTTAAATGACAGTGTTAATATGGCCTTGTTCAGCAACACCTGACTTCAGGTTTTCATTTCATTCCTTTGTAAGGCTTGAGCTACAAACTTCTTAAAAAGAAAGTAGTTTCTTTTTTCTCTGTTGTGGAAGAATTTTCTCTCTGTGACTTGTTTTGGGTGGTTTGGTTGGTTTTTTTTTTAGAATACTAGATTTCTTCATGGCATGCTTCTGTGCATCAAAGGGTATCACCTTCCCAGGGTCTCAGTTTTCCTCAAGTCTGCCAACTTACAAGATTTACTTCAGATCCAAGGGGATATTTTGAAGTGATTTAAGGAGGCAAAAAGTACTCCCTCAATACACTTGAAAGTTCCTGAAATGTAATAGGTAATAGCTTAAATGTTCAATTCTAATTAGTTCATTGCAGTTTTCCATATATTGTGAATTTCTACACCAAATGTTTCATTCTGGAATAACAAAGGTCTGCTTGCTGACAAAAAAAAAAAAAAGGCAAACCTCACTTTAGGGGGGAAGTACAGCTGCTATTCAGTTCATTCAGTCTCATTCTACTTGCACATTGAGAAATCCAATACCTGTGCTGCTTGCACAATGCATTAATTAAATACTCAACAAACAACTCTTTCAATCTCTGAATAAATGCTTTATACTGGCTTAATTTTAACCAGTTTAATCTGCTCATGTCTACATGAAGATTTCTACTGTTGTTTTAATTCCTGTCTAACATGGTCAACTTTTGCATACAAAGAGGACCCTGGTTCTTTTAAGTCTTTTATGGTTAGCCATGCTCTGTATATAGATACATCAGTCATTTTAGCTAATAACTAGGCATCACAACCCTGCGTCATGGCTAACTCCTAGGTGATACTGAATGAACTGTGAATGGGTGCTTTGCTGCCAGCTTATGACACCTAGGGTTTTATGAAAATTTTCAACTCTAAACATCTTGTAGTCTTTACTCAGACTTGATGTAACTGCTTTTTTGTGAATCCTTGTGCTTTGTTCACCAAATACTGCTGGGTGTAAAGTTTCTAAGAGTAAGCTTTTACTTATACAGCCTATTTTTATATAACAAGCTGTTTTCCATAAAGTTCTCTGCAAAGTTTCTTGCTCTTCAGGAGAATCGAATGCTAGCAGAAGTTGTGATCAGCTGTTTTGACTTTTACTGAAAAGATGGTGTAATGGCTCGCTACTATGCAAGAAATTGGATGAACTTTCTCATGAAGTATATTCAACTTGAAACAGGCTGTTCTAGTGCGACTAAATCTTCTGGGCCAAATCTATTCTTTTTATGTTGAACTAGAATTAGTTTGACCTTAGACATCTTAGTCACAAATGTAATTTAGCATTTATGCTACTCTTTCCCTGTGCTGCTGAGAGGATTACATCAGTTATAAAATAAAACATGAGTAGTTATTTTTGTTGCCTTGCATGATTTCAGAACTGTTAAAAAAAAAACCACAAACAAATCCAACTTCTTAAACCTTTTCTAATTACCACTTTAGATTCTCCATAAAAATTCAAGTCCTACTTGTAAAAAGTTAAAAAATACATATGTTTTTCTTCTTCAGATAATATCTCCTACGGCATTGTTTTTGGCTGCAAAAGTGGAAGAACAGCCACGGAAACTTGAACATGTTATTAAAGTAGCACATGCCTGTCTTCATCCTCAAGAGCCACAACTGGATACAAAGAGTGATGTAGGTGGAAGTCATGGTTTTAAAGATAATCAGATGACACTTCATCTAATGATCTGTTACGTTGTCTTGACTGGATTATTGCTGTCTGCAAACTAGAAAAAACTTTTGTTTTTATACCATTTAAGTCTTTTGTATTACTTAATGTAACTTATTAAAGACTGAAATATTTGCGTTATGAAACTTAGAGAGATTGCTTTGTCTTGGACTTGCATTATTTTTAAGACTGCTACATGTATAGTGGAAGACTAGGCTAGATCTTAAATAAGAGGTTTCATGCGTGATTCCATAAGTCACGCAGTTTGCGCAGAGAGGAGTTCAGGACACTCTGTTCCCCTCTCAGCCAGAGGCTCACTGCACTGTTGTCTACATTCTGTTTTAAAGGATGCGATACAGTTGTCAGCTGCTGCCTTCTGTGATACATTGGTCTTCCTTTCATTTGCCAAAGCTTGTACAGCTTCCGCTTTATAGTTCACATTTTCTTTCCTGAGATGAGTCTTCCTGAAACCAAACATACGAGGAAGCATGGTGGAAGTGCACCAGAGTTGTTCTGCTTGAAGGGTAGGCTGAGCTAGTTATACCCTGCTGGACCTCAGCTGACATATTTTGAGCACCTTTGTTATGCTCCCAGGTCTTGGAATGTCAGGTGGAGGTGTATATATATATATATGGGTGTTTGAGCCCACAAGCTTAAGCTAGCTTAACACAGGCCAACTGAGTATTTCCAGCTGTATTTTAAAGTACTTGTAGAATGGATTATCTGCCTAGAGATAGTTGAGTTGATTTGTACTGGCAAGCCTTTGTAATTCTTACAGCACCCCCCACTTCTCCTAAAAATCTTTTGCTGGAATAGATTATATGAGAGCCAAACTAAGTAAATCTTACTGTGAAAGATGGTTAGGCTGGTATAACTGCATTTGCAGTAATGCTTATACTGGTAGAGAAAAGTATTACGTAGTGAAGTGCTCTGAGTCGTCAGTCCTAACTGACTTGGGCAGTGGTCTTAACTTGTGTTGCTAGTACCAGTATTCAAATAGGAAGTGTATGATAAAAAATTTTGAGACAATAGATAGCTACGTCTTGACCTGTTTGCTTATTTGTTTCAGGCATACCTTCAGCAAGCCCAAGAGCTGGTTATACTTGAAACAATAATGCTTCAAACTTTAGGTATGTCTTTCTAAATATCTCCTGTGCAGCCAACTTACCACGAAGAAGTAATGGAACGCAAGTAACTGGAATTTTGATGTGCTGTTGGTACACTAGTATTTTACTATTTTTGTGTACAGCTTCTGACCTATGAATTTAGTTTTGTATTAGTAGTTCTGTTGTGTTCACTTTGGAGGAAGAAAAGGCGTATCTGTACTTGTGAAATAGATGTTTCTGACGGTTTGATGGGGTAGAAATGTGTACTCTTCCAAACAGATTTTACTCCAAAGTAGTAACTACGTTGATATTTCTTCATATAAGGTAACGTGTTATACTAGGTTAGCTGTGTATGTGTTCTGAAGCAATTGGGAAGAGCTTTATACGAAGTGCTTTTCCCCATTTTGCCTTTCAATTAAAGAACAATATGTAATTGAGCAGGATTATTACCTCTGAACATCACAAGCTGCAGTGTAACCATTCAATGGATTCGGGTAATTCCAAAATTTGAAATGGATGTTCTGATAAGAAACTCTTCTGACTTTAAAGTAACATAAACAGAGACAATTACAGCTTGCAGGCCTGAGAACACTGACTGACTGAGATATTCTTCAATATCAATTTGAGTATATTTTTTTTTAAAAAAAAAAGCTAACAATCATGACCTAATTATTAAATAGTGTCATAAACAAAGAAAGGTTTCTTAAGTCACTGACCTACAAATGACTTAATTTGTAATTTCATAGATGCAACATGTTTAAGTCCCAGAAATCAATGAATAAAGCATGTGTGCACACATATATTTCAGTGTGTCTGTAATACAGCTTTTACTGACTTATTAATGTGCTAGAAACTGTTCAGATATGTTCAACTTGTAAAACACATATATAGGATTTGAGATTACCGAAGGAGTGTTTTACTAATTTATCTTGAAGTAGCTATACTATCTACTATTCAAAAGTATGAAAAGGTGCAGAATAAAAGGCAGTTAAATAGTGTTACTTGATCTGCAGTGCAAAGGTTTAGCAAGCATTTGAGGTCTGTGGGGAAACAAAAGGGGTTTGGTATTTTTATTTTACAGATGCAAATGTGTAATTCTAAAATGTATTCGTAACTCTTCAGGTTTTGAGATTACCATTGAACATCCACACACAGATGTTGTGAAATGTACGCAATTAGTGAGAGGTCAGTGACTTTTAACTGCTTCTGTAAGTCCTTTTTTACCTTTCTAGTAAAATTTGAAGGTGATGTTATTTGCCTAATATCAGCTTCTTCACCAACTGTGTTATCCAAAGAGTTTGTTTAAAGCTAATTACTAAAAGCTTGATCTTAACCTTGAGAGTTTGATAAAGAGTCCAGTTCTCTGTCCTTCATTTTGTTTGCTTTCTTATTAGCATTGATTTTAATAATGTCTGTTCCATGTTTTCTCAAATGACAGAAGCAGTTAGTAGTTGAAAACTGAATAGCCAGCTACATATCATTCTGGGTTGATTATTTTCATTCTGAAGTAGTTTTACCAAGTGAAGTTTAGTCTGCATGTTGCTTGATGGCTAATGCTAGACTTCTGTCTTAGCAAATCTTTTTAGGTAATGAACTGAGGGATAAAGAGAGTGCATAGCAGGTCTGCGATCACGTGCAAATACTTCAAGATGTGACTAATTGTTTTTCTGGAGCAGGGTGTACTTGTTTTGGATGGTAGCACAAAACCCCAAACCTTTTGTTAAACAATCATATCCTCTAACTTGTATGCAGCTCATTAATGTGACTCTGGCTAGAAACCTGTTTTGTTCTTTAATATTTTTGCTGAATTTTGGCACACCTTTAGTTCTTAAATCAGTTTCCTTTGGAGCTTTAAAAAAAGAAAAAAAATCCTCTCATAAGATGGAGGATGAAAAAATTAGTGATTGGTTGTAAAAGCACCTAAAATAAGTTTTTCATTTTAGTTATGTTCCTTAATTAAAAAGTGTTTGGAAATTATTAGACCATGGTTGTTAGTCTTTAGTCTTTAGCTGGTTTTGCAGTGAAAAACGCAAAGTTAAGTGCTTCAAAGTTTTTGTTTGTTTGTTTTTTTCTCTATAAAATATAGGAAAGTTAGGTACAACTTAATCATGTTAACTAGATCTGTTTTGCAGTAACTAGAATTAAAGTTGTTCTTTGCAGAAAAAGTATCGCTCTCATTTTAGAGTAGCTTACTGGTGTAGTGTCTTCAGAGTTTGATTCTGAGTAGGACTGCTGCTGTAAATTATTTGCATATAAAGTAGCTTTATTGCTATTCTTGCTGTAAGATAATGATTCTTTGCTTTCTGTCCAGATTTGGTTGTGACTCAATGCATAAGTCTAATTGCACCTAAAGTCTCAGTAGTCATCATCAGCAGGTCTGTAGGGTTTTGCTTTGGATTTTTTTAGCTGTTGGTCAATATAACTCTGAGCACATGTTTCCCTGTTTTGTGTGAGCCCCTGCACTTTTGCTCAGTATTTGGGGCTGGGGGGGGGGTAGCAGGCAGCATTGTAAGCTGCATCAGGATGTATGCAAATGAAATTTTTGTCAGCATATGCCCCTCCTAGGGGTGGTATAGGCTGTGAACACAAGACTTAATTTCCTCATATTAAAAAAATAAATAAACAACAAAACCCCAACAAATTAATCCATAAATTAAAAACATTGAGTGTGAAATCTGTAGTCATGCATGCAAGTCGAGCAAGTAAAGAAGAGTTGCTGTGGAACATTAGTCTTATGTATTGAGTGAATAAAGAGATGGGCTTGTGGGCACAGTGATACATCTTCAAAGATGCAGTGGCATGATTTTAGTTCTCTATCTCTTAACATTTATTTATTGGACAGGGTGTTGTTTTAATGTGAAAAGGTGCAACACTTAGATATCAAGTCCTGAAGCTTTCAAATACATCCAAGACTTGTCAGTGTTAAATCTTCAGTGCTAAAGGTGTTGACTGAGAATTTAAAGAAATGCAAGGTTGCTTCATCTGGTTCTGGTAACATGTCTGCTTGGACAAAAAGCACTATTTCAGAAGGCAGAGATACCTTTATTTATTAAAGGTGATTAAGTTATCCAAGACTTATGATTAAAACCTCCAACTGTATGTTTGGGGTGAGAAGGAAGGGAGGAATATAATGTGGCTTAGTAAGTATCAGAAGAGAGGCAACAAAGTTAGCTGAGGTATGCAAGTGTACTTAAGGTTTTGGCTTAGCATGTGTGCACTGAATTGCCATGTGGTGAGAAGATGCCCTTTTGCTGGCTAAACTTAAGTGGCTAAGAGGATGGCTGATTCTCTGTATCACTTTGTTGTCTTGCATCCAGGGCAATGTGCTTTATGCTGTCACTGTTACCTGTATTAATCTGTAAGCTACCCCCTTTAAAAACAAAATAGAAAAAAAACCAAAACAAAACCCACCAAACAACAAAAAAAAACCCAAACAGAAACCAGGTTCTACTGATGATGCTCAAAAGATTCAGCCAAGTCCATTGTCAGAAGACTGTCTAGTCTCATAGTGGCATACCAGAATCAATTGCTGGAAGCCGAAGATGAACTAGTAAGTGGGAATTGGTGAAAATAAACATAATTGCTTCAACATACAACTAAAGAAAAAATTGAATTCTTCATCTCTAAGATTGAAAGCCTTTCTGAAGGTAGTATTAGACAACACAGCTTATGGTAGATAAGGGGTGACTGGATGGATACATAATGACTCATGATGATCAGGTATAAGGTATCTGATTATTCCTTCTGGTTTTCAGATATTCAGGGGTTGATGAAATTGTTCCATCTTTACAGTTTGGTCAGTATAGTAGACAAGGAAAATGGTGTGGGCTCAGTCTTTTTTCTGCACCATTCTTCCTCAGTGTCAAGAGACTGAGAAGAGGAGACAGGACCATCATTCCTTAGGATCCCACAGGTCCTCTAAGGAATCTGAAGGCAGTGGATCTGTGAAGGCCTGTCAGCAAGCTTCAGTGCCCATTCCAAGGATGCTCCGATACTGAAGAGAGAAGAAAAGAAAAAAGAAAGAAAAATAATCAAAAAACCCCAACACCAAAACCTATTCTGGTGTCAAACTACCTTTCTGGCTTGAATGTTAGTTGAATGATCAGCAGTGAAACTGCCCTAGTGCCAAGACCGTGACATGGTCCTCATAAGTTCTGGTGCAAAATCAGTCTGTTCCCAGCCTGCTTCTGGTGGAACTTGGAAGGGGAGGAATCTGTATCCTCATCTCCATCTTGGGAAGTCTTCAGTCCTTCCTTTTTCTGTGTTGGCACACAACCTTCTTTTGGAACTGAAGATTGGATCCCAAGGATTTCTAGGATTGTTCTTGCTACTCTGCAGGTTACCAGGTATCTTGAACACCCATGTTCCTTAATAATCTTTTGTGGAAATTGCACTGTCAAGTTCTTCAAACATACCATAGTATCTGTGTGCACAGGTGCCACTGGTTAAATCGGGCTGATAAAGACAAAGTCAGCAGAAGAGGAGATGAAAATGAATCAGCTTTTTCAGAGGGTATTCTCATGGGAAAATTTAAATCTTAGTACACTATGAGGTGTGGAAAGATCTTAAAACACCAGCTGCACTCCAGCACGGCTTCAGGCGGCCTTCACATTCTGAACTTTCACCTCAGGCTTTTACAGGCCAAAGGTTTAAATACTTTGAAGAAAGTAAAGCCACCAGGACTGTTCAGACCCGAATGCCTACACCATGGCCTCCTCCAGCCCTTTCCAGATACAACAGGCATCCCCCAATATACCTCCATTCAGAGCCTGTGGCTTTTTCCTTTTGCCCAGGAGAACTTAAGCAAGCTTTCTCTCTTCCAAAGTTGACTGGCTTACCTGCAGTCTCCTCTTTCTGGGGAAAGTTCACGTATGTTGTCAGGGTCCTAGGCCTGGCCAGCTACCACCCTCCTAAGGGTGACTTGGCAGTCACATTTTCATGATTATCTCAAGATCCAAGGTAACCTAGTGTTGAAGAAAAGACTCACACGTCTTGGAATTGCAACCGGATGAATTGTGTGGCTATGCCCAATAAAAAGCATTTTGGTTTCCAGTTGGGAATTTCTTGGAGATAGTAGCTTTTTGGAAGGTGTATCGGACAGCAAGTCCTGTTTCAAAAATCTTGATTACTACTGTAGTAATCCCCTGCCTTATGGTTGCTTCTGCAGCAGTGAGACAGGGTGGGTGTTTTAAATCACTCCTGAATGATAAAATATAAAATTGATAATTAATGGCTGGTGTCACAGTCATCAGTCCTGCAACTTGTGAGTTATAATAGAGAAGCTCTGCTGGCTTGTTTTAGCCTCTGCTTCAAGATTATTTTTATTTGGAGATGCACTTTCCACTATTACAAAGGAAATAACACACCACAATGTAGGAACAAAAATTCGTTAGCTTTAACTTTTGTGATGAATTCTACTAAACCAAAGCTGTCTTAAATGTAAGAGAAGAGTTTGGGACGGTTGTTTTCTGTTGTGCCTTGTGTTACCACAGGCTTTAGTTGTGAGCTGAAATTTCTTGCTGGTTTTGGCAATGATGATTATTTAGCTGTAAATAAGTTGATACAGTATCATGCTGCTTGTAGTATAGGTAAGGTATTTAGCACATTAATTTTTGATTGAGGCTAAAATGTGTGTTTCAAGATGTGATTCTTTTCTTCCAGGTATGTGTTTTGATTTACTCAACTTTCAAGCTGATGTTAAATAGAAGTTTTCTGGCATCTGCTTTTCTTCCTTGTTCAAAAGGGATATTTCAGTGAGAGTAGAGATGCTTCTTGGTCCGGTCCCTTAATTCAAACATGTTGTAACTTTACAGAATATAGAAATCATTGAAGATCCTTTAAACATTGCTTTGATGAAAAACAAAGAGCAAGACATCAATTTCAGTCTTATTCAACCATTCTGTATTTTCATCTGTTTTGTTATGATAGTCTCGTTTCACTTATTTTTTTTTTTTGTAATACTGCCTGACGTTTTTTTGATGGGAGGGAGAGGAAAAGGTTGAACTCTGTGGTTATTTGGCATGCAGTTACCATTACAGTATAACACTGCCACATTGTCAGTTCACCTTTAGATTATTATGGATTAGTAGAATTTGTGTGTAGGAATGGATCCTGTTACCTTGCTACTTCCTACATTCTTGGATTATGGCACTGCCCAGTTGTGTAGCATAAAGACAAATCTGATTTATAGTCCTTGGCAATCATTAGAAGTCAAGTTAAATACTTAATATGCTTTTTTAAATTACATTTTAAAAGCCACTGCAGTCTTTCTCAAACTTTGTGGAAAGATGATTATTAAAATAAAAGTTTTAACAATATTCCCTTTGACATAAAATTCAACAATACACTTTCTGCAGGTAGCACTGATTTCAAGGGATAGTGTCAAAGTAAGAATTCAATGAAGGCTGCATTCAATCTTCAGTTAAAACCATTGTGCCCAGCTATTCCATTATATGCATGTTACAGTAAGTTCTCTTACTTGAGTGAGGAGTGTTGGGGTTTCCTTGGTAGGGGTCAGTGCTAGACGGCTGTAACAGCCTGAGTCATTAGCTTTTCATTTCTGGCACGTTGCAGTCTTCTGTGGGTTTTTTTCCCTGACTGTAACTAAAACGAAGTTGTTTATTTCCTATCGAAGCTTTGCCATAGGTTTAACAAATGTGGAACAAATTGTTATGAGTACGGTGCGCTTTAATTAGAGGGAGCAGAAAACTCATTTAATTTTTATTTACCATCTGGCTTGGGAGCTTGCTGTATCGTAGGCCTTTGGGAGAGAGATATGGCTGTTTTTGGGGAGGTGCTTTGGGGTGGGAGGTGTGTTCTCCAACGGTCCTGCCATGCTCCTCTCCCAGAGCAGAACTTGCACTGCTATGAATTGGCTTTTACTGGCTGCCTTACTGCAGTCCACGGCTACGCTAGGGATCACCTGTAAACGAGGGTGGGGAAGCAGGTATTCCTAGAAGAGAGCGCGCTCGTGGGTGAGGCATTGGCGGGGTGGATGAGCAAAGGGAAACTGTTGTGCGGGTTGTACAGGGGGAGGGTCAGTGAATGGAATGACTGGTCCACCTCCAGTTACTGAATGTAACGGCCTCTTCTGTATCTCGGAAAAGATTCTTTTAAAGGCTAGTTAGCTAAATTCAGGTCAGTTCTGTGGAAATAACAAGTGGTGCTTTTGGAAGGTAAAAGTGCTTTAATTTTGGAATGAACCTGACAAGTTAGTGCAGATCTTTAATCTCTCCGTTTTTCTTTTCTTACAGCAAGCAAGGATTTGGCACAGACATCCTATTTCATGGCTACCAACAGGTTGTTATCCTGAACCTCTTTGTTGCACTGTTGTAGCACACTATAGCTTCCTTTACTGCAGGGCCCCCTACATGTGTCTTACCCTTGTTGCAACAGGAGACTGGGCCATCTACAGTGGTGGTACCTTCCTGTCTGCAGTGCGGTGTATTGTACAAGGGCCTGATGGCACAAAGGGGTTAAATGCACAATGAGAAGTGTAGTGGTGCTTTCTGATGACATTTTCTCGATTGTGAGTGCATAAGTCTAAAATTGGTAGCCTGAATAGCAGCTAAAGATTACAAAGAGCTAAACTTAACCTAGAAATTCGAGCATCTTGGTAAGTACAAAACTATTTTTAGTTTACACTTGTAGTTAATGGCAGTTTTCTCTTAACTTTAAATATATTGATCCAATCTTAACTTATAAAATTGTAGTGGGCCTAAGATCTTTTCAACTAGCTGATTTTTCTTTTCGGATGGACTAGTAGTGGTCTGATGTTCTTCCGTTTAGAAGCAGCTCTTTAATCTTAATATATAGTTTTAAAACTTAAGTACTTACATAAATTTAAAGTTCTAGGATTCCAAATGGGAATTGTGTATACATAGTCTGTTGTAGAAAGGCGGAATTTGAGAGCAGACTTCAGTCTTGATTTCTTGATTACTTCAGCTTACTTCTTGCAAAACAACTTTGAGCTTTATTTAAGAGGATTACATTACATGTAGATAGTTTTTTAAGCAGTATCTGCTGGTTATTAGAACTCTTCCAAATAAATATTTCTTGGTGGTTCCTTGATGGGCAAGGTTCTATATTTGAAACAGCTGTTAACAAAAGTTATGATAAAGCAGTGAAACTGAACCAATGTCTTTGTGCTGCTGCCAGCTGGAAGCTGAAGGCAAGTTCGCAAATACCACAAATCCAGGCCCAGTGAAAGCTAAGCCCACAAGTAATTCACTTGGCTTCTGTGGAACTATTGGGTACCTTCTTCTAATTGTCTCATTCAGAGACTGCATAATCAGCTGTATGGTTTTTTACTGTAGAATTTTAATTGACCATTTTATACTTCTTTCTTTTTAGTACTTAAGTACAGTAGAATAACTGGTAAATTTATTTACTGTTCGTTGCACTTTTTATAGCAAAAGCAAATTAAACTTTTTCACCAGATAAATGCCATGCCCTTTGTTTTCTTAAGGCAGTAAGATATCTTACAAACTTAAATCAGAAAAATGTTCCTTGACCTGATGTTTAACTGCTGTTGCTTGACGTGTTATCTTATTCTGTATGTTAATGGTTGATTTGTTTGGGTTTTCTGTTTTACATGTTTGCTTTCCTTTGGTTCCTCATTACGAAATTTGTGCAACAGTCTTCATCTTACTACATTCTGTCTTCAGTACAAGCCTACAGTGATAGCATGTGTGTGCATTCACTTGGCCTGCAAGTGGTCCAACTGGGAGATTCCAGTATCAACTGATGGGAAACACTGGTGGGAATATGTAGACCCTTCAGTTACTCTAGAATTGCTAGATGGTAAGTAATACTGCCTTTTCACATATTGAAATTCAAGTGTTTATTAATGTAAAAATAGGAGCATAGTATATTAAAAGCATGGCTTTAAGCCTAAAATAAGTCTCACTGACTTCACATACCGGATCCACAGGTGAAAGCTATAGGAGAGGGGAGAACTTTGGAAGACAAACTTAGTTTTGAGACCCTTTTTATTTCATCCTGTGGGCTGGGGCATCCACTAACCTTTTGCAAGTGTAGGTTAGAATCTTGCTTTAAAGTGCTTTCCAGAACCAGGAAAGCGATGGAGACCTACCAGTGCAAATCTGTGCAGTCCTGATCATTTTACGTACATCACTGGTCCAAGTTTATGGCTTCATTGTCACTGAAACAAATGTTCTTAAGGCTATACATGAAATTGCTGTGTTTATGAAGGTAGTTCTATGTTAACAATTTGTTGTATGGTACTTCAAACTCCTGTGAAGCATTTTTTTTCTTGTTAAATGGCTTCTTTCCAGAAGAAAGCATATACCTAGAAGACCATATACCAAGAAGTTTACTATCTTTTGAAACAGTACTTAGTTCAGTGGGGTCTGAATTCAAGGCCTCCATATGCTACTGTAGAGGAGGTGGTACCTTCTGGGGCTTTCAGATCTGTGTATTGGACTTAGCTGTTAGTTCTAGAGTGAAATGTTTGTTTCAGAGTAGTGGGGGAGGCCTCCAGGCTTGGTATGGCCCAGTGTAGCTCCCCACGGCCTGCTTTCTTCCTCTGCTGAGTTTTTCTTTCTTAATGGCAATATTACTGGTTTTGACAGTGAAAACTTGAGTAGATGTCATGTGAAGCAGAGAACCAGAGTAAGCTTGAAATTGGCAAGTTCAAATGTCTCTTAGTAGGCTTCTTTAAGTTGTATCTGTAGTTTCTAATACCACCCTGCCTTCCTTCTCATCTGGTTGTTAGTCTTGTGTGTTTGGTAAGCATGCATCATTTTGATTTTTAAAAATCCCATGAGGTGTGTGCTGTGAGCTCATGGTGAGCACCACTTAATTCTTCAAGCATTTATGGAGTTCTGGTGTGTGTAATAGACTCAGGCAGACCAAAGGGCTTGAGGCAGTTTCACTCTTGGGAGCAGCTTAGTTTATAACTTGCTTGTGGAGTTCTGGAGAAGCCAGTTCTTCCAGACCTGCAAGAGATCTACTTTTGCATTCAAATTCTGACTGTACCCAATTATTTTT
>NC_134175.1:48632859-48760236 GCF_964188355.1 Buteo buteo
CACAATGGAGATGTCTACTTTAAAATAAGAATGCTTTGTCTTCAAATTGGTGATTTCTGTCAAACACCTTTTTCTATTTAGTTACAGAGAATGAAAAAGACAGCATTTTTTCAATATTAATTTATTTAAAATTTACTATTAATATGAAAAATAAATTAAAACAGTTCTTCCACCTTGGTATTTTATGACCTATACCAGATTAAATGTCAGTAATAGCTGGCATTTGAGAACCTGTCTCATCCATCTTATACAGAAAATGCTACAATAATCATCATTATATAGGATTATATTAAATTAATCAAAAATCCACCGTTTGCATGCTTTAGGAATCTCAGGGCTCCTCCTTCACAGGCAGACCTGAAGAAAGGCTAGGAGTCTATTTAGAGGTGTACTCTTTAGATTCCAAAAGCTTCAGACCCCAGTTTTGAAAACTGATGATTTAAAGTCATGATGAATTAGCAGTCAACAGCAAGGATGGGGATTTCTTCTTTCCAACAAATTAATGGAAGAAGAATATATTAGTGGCTATTAAATGCAATTATGTTTCTAACTCTGAAAATCACAATACTGTACACTGCTGGAAGCTGACAGGTTTGCTGTGGGAACTACTATTCTATGCTTGTTTTATTCTTATTTTCTCATCTAAGCATTTCATTTTGCTACAGGTAAGAAAGGCACATCTAGGATGTTATGCTAAGGGACTGTGCTAGGATGTTCTTCAATACCACTGTTCTCAAAGCTCTTGGTTTAGATTTAAGTCATTAAATATAATCAATGACATCAAAGCTGAAGATGATCTTGGATGAAGGTATAGGCTATGCTGTTGAACAACTGATTTGACAAAAATTACACTTTATATTCTATATATATATATAAAATTTTAATTTATATAAAAATATACTTCAAAGCAATCTTTACATATACTAATAATTTCACCTTATGCCAAAGGAGAGCAAATACATTTCATATTTGATCTACACAAGCAAACACTGCTACCACAATGAATCCTTAAGCTAGTTTAAATTGTGGATATGGCTAGTTAGTGCAGTGTAGAATAGAAAATAGACAGCCTGTATTTGACAATAATGGACAGAGCTGATCCTCGTCTCAACATGCAGCTTTGGGATGAAGCAGTAAACTTCGGAGGTTATGGAATTATTCCAATCTAATTGATGATGCCAGTTGTGAACAGCAATGAAGACGTACTTGGGGCTCACCAAGAAAAAAAACAAACAACAAAATCTATCTACCCAAAATATAACAACCATGCAAAATGAAATAAAAACAAGATTCTCATCCAACACTTCCATGTTCCTGTTTAGAAATCTCCTTTAATGTTTTTTTGTAAGGTAATAAATTCTGAAGTGAATATTAGAGCTTGCCCTACATCTTGAGTTTCTGATCAAATTTCTTCTGCTGGAGAGATTGGTTTGGACATTGCTGGTCTACGCAAGGCTTGTTAACAGCAGCACATCTTTATGCAGGTTTGCAGCGCCCGTAATCACCCCACTGCAGATTCCTAGCTGGAGCATTATTTAATGTCAGCAACAACCAAATTATTTGATGCCATGCCTCACCTTGGCATTCGACAGCAAGTAAAGAAAAATAGGCAGTTCTGCTTCCCCATTAACTGCCAACTAAACAAGTAATTTTCTCCCCAAAATTGCACTTGCAAGTTAAATTAAAAAACAAACAAACAAACAAAAACAAAACAAAACAAAAAACCCAAACAAACCAAAGTCTGGTCTGAAACAAAGATCATAGACAACAAATTATCAAGTTAATAGAAAGAAAAAGCAAAGCATGATTTATGCAGAATCGTAATATTTGAAATTAGATTGGAACTATTCTATTTGCATTATTTTATCTCTTCTGAGATCAAAGACTCTTTAAATCTTCATGATATTTTCTTAAGGCATTACAAAACAGAACTCAATTTTAGTTAAGTGACAATGAAATTGGTTGTATTCCACCATGGAGAAGGCTCTAGTGTTTTTTGCCATTGTTATGCTATTCTTGATCTCTTAACCTTTAATTTGTAGCAGCTAGTCCTAGTGGGAAGGCAGAATTATTCATAATACTACTAATAATTAGTGCCTAATCACTAGAACTAACACGAAACTGCTAGAAAACTGTGTATATATGCAGGATTTCAAGCCAATGAATGCTGACTTGGAACACAAATATATAAACAACAGAAGGATTTCAATTTTGACTTCCAAAGGTTGCCACAGCTGAGAGCCCACAGATGATCTGTGACATTACTTGTTATACTTCCACGGTGGCAGAGAAGTTAAACAAATAATAATTGTCCAAAAACGTCCATGCATGCTGCTCTAGTTAGCAAATGTTTTCATAAACTTTTCCTCAAAGTTTTACTGAATGCCATGAAGAATACAAAGACAAAAAGGTTTCTGAACATGGCAGTATCTAATAATAAGCAGATACTGATGGGAGTGTAACAGTAAATTAATGGAGGTTGTATACTTTGATGCTTAAAGTGATTTTAATTGACCTGGGGTATGGAAATATGGTATCACACATGGTGCGCTCCTGCACCTACATTAGTGAAAGGATGGAAGAGCTACATTACTCTGATATTTTATGGCAAGTGACAAGATCTGAAATAAGATTTAAAACATTTTGTGTTAAAGAATGTTGCATATGGAGTCATTCTGTTGTCCACTTTTTTGTACTAAGAGAAAGATATGACAATCAGAAGCTTAAATACTGAGGCAGGAATGGGTCAGAGCTGTTCCAAGTGAAATCACCAGAACAAGAAAATAAGGCGAGAAATGCTTTTTGCAGCCACACACTACAGTCCAACCAAATAGTCCGTCATTTCTTGGGAGTATTTCCAAAACACTTTCCTGCCTCTCGCCAAGCTGAGAATAGCTTCCCCCCAGCTGAGCATTGACACAAAGGTGGATTTCTGTGATCAGGAGATCAGAAAGTAAGCAGTTACAGTACTTCTAAGAGGGAATTTAGGCATATCTCCATGTCTGTCTTTCTGTTTCACTAACACTTACCATCACAAAAAAATAAATTTAAGGCATAACTCAGCAGTTCATGCAGTTGCTTGGAATCTACGGTATTGTTACTTTTCTTTTGCTCAGCCTAGCTGTAATAAAAGATTATTTTTAAGGTCATTTTTTGTTCCTGAGGTTTTTTGATACTTTCAAATTCATGGCAATGGCTAAATACACATAACTTCTGAGAGCTGCATTATCCTCTCATTAAAAACAACTTTATTGCCTATGACAGTGACCATAAAAAATAATATTTTTTCCTGAGTCTACAGTCACATGTAGTTTGCTTTCAACAGCTTACCGTCCTGTCTTCCCTGACAATTTTCAGTGGAGATTAACTGATTCTTGATTAATAATTGTTGAGTGTCATATTCAGAAAACTAGCATATTGGTACCAATTAGATAAACTATATACTGATACAAGTTATTGAATGACTCAAGGGCATGGCTCATTCCCTAATGACCTCTTACGTAAATGGGACATACTGGGGGAACTGCTTCTTGCTCTTTATGTGTGAGCAATGATTTGGTAGAGAAGGATCAGAATATTCACGTTTCACTCATGTATTTGTAAATGCTAAGCTATGGTGTCTACTCTGGTGTTGGAAAAGTATAAAGGCTTATAGTCCTGCAAAATTCTTATTATTTCATAAGAAGAATGAAAACATTTATTATCCTCCATTTATATGGACTTTATTTATTTATAAGTAAAATATGGTCAGTGTGTATTAAATCCTTATCCAAAATTACACCTTATCACAGGACTGGTATTAATGTCAACTAGTTAGAGTTAAATTTCATTCACTCAGATAATCAACTGAAAACATGAGAAGCTTAATAAGGCAATTTTCCCTCTGGAAGAAAACAAAACCCATTTTTTCTTAGTATAATACTGATTAAGATCCAATATCTACAAACCACAGGCATAGAACCTGACAGTCAAATTCAATTTTTATTTTTTAATATTTTTGTTGGTGTTCATAGCTGTTCAATGAATGGCATGTGGACAATCAAGTGGTATTCTTAGAATAGTTTGAAAACCGTGGAAGACTTCTTACTGTTCATGACAAACAGGGGTATTTTACATCTTTAGTGGACTTTCCTATCTCCCATTTACTCAAAAACATTTGCAACTGTTCCAAAGATGAATGTTTTACAAATGGCTGTAACAGTACTTATAGCTTAAACAGTCTTGCAATATACAGTGTTAGTGGTTACTTCAAAATATATTTTTGCAACAATATTCTCAGCCAAAACCATGCAACCTAAGACGTTGCTAATAAATACATATTGTGATTTTAAAATATCAGCAAAGCAAATTGGTGGCTTTTATTCTCTTAGTTTTCATAGTCAACTTCTAATCCTGTGTTCTCTCACCTTTCCTAAGGATTAGAAATGCTGCCTTTGTTCTCCTAAATTTTCCTTGAGAAACTGTTAGTGCTCAGATTTAATGAATTTGGTTTGAGATTTTTTAGAAGCTGTTAATTGCCATGAGTGCATGGCATATCTGAAATTTTGCTTATATATAAATATATATATATATAAAAATATAATTCCCCCCCCCCCCAAGAGTTATTTCTTTGAAATTTCCCATTTCATTTGAGTGGTTCATTCTAATCCTCATGTACTGAATCATCTGCCACTATTTCCACATGAAGGTTGCCTCATTTCAAGAACAGTGAAAACCTGTGCTGGCATGACAAAGTACTTTATAGAAAAGCCGTATCTGTAATACACTTGCTGAACATGTTACAGAATATTGAACATAAGTAATGAATTAAACAAGAGACTGCAGGAAGCAACCTGGGAATCGTGGGATTAAAGAGGCTGTCAGTTGATCGAAAGGCATAGCATCCACTTCTGCTCCAAACACACCTTTTGGTTTTTGGGTTCATTTTTTTTTAGGTGTTGGTAAAATTTATTAGCACAAAATTATGTATTGTCTTTGTTTACAGAAATGATTGAAGGGATTTAGCTGAAATAAAACAAAAAAAAAACCAGCCAGCCCTCCTTCTCTCCCCCAAAGAACCCACAAACAACCAGCCATGGGAAAGTTTCACCAAGTTACATCACAACAACAACAACAAAGACTATTTAAGGGAAAAACTGGGCAAGTTTATATCTATATCTTTCTATCTATATCTGGCAGACACCTTCAGCTACAAGACTGTGACTCCTGCTCCACAACTGCTGCTTCTCTGGGCGGAAAAGCACGGCACAACAGCACGTTCAGCCCAGAAAGAAGTCCAGAAAGTCACAAACCGCTACTGAATTAATAGAACAGAAAACTAAAGGCCACTTTACTACTTCCCTTTCCCTCCTGCCCTATTCCACTCACGGCCCTGGTGCCTGCCCACACCCAGAAAACCCCGCGGACAGAAGACGATGTGCCCCAGGGAAGGAAACCTCCATCGGCAGAGCTGCTCTTGACACACAGCCGCGGGTTTAAATCACCCACCCAAGTGGGTCTGGACCAGACCCTGCACGTTACTGAGGAACGGGGCCAGGCGGTACCACCTCACCCCACATTGCCCTTTGTTAGCGGCAACGCTCCAGTTCCTGGATTACCAGCTCAAGTAAGAAATGTCACAAGCAATTTCGACGCAAGCGCACAAATCTACTTCCCTATTACGCTTCTGAAACGCAGAAAATGGGAGGGATGCATTGGTAGCGCTGACTCCCGATCACAACGAGGAGAAGGAGGTAGCAGGTTTGGAGGGGAGGAGAAAACCAGTACCCCCAGGTGGTACTTGCATACACCTTTTCTGTAATCATTTTTCAAATACCAACCTACCCTACGTAGAATTAGATAGGATGACAATTTCTGAAAATGACTGAACTGGAAAAAATGAAGAAAGAATTGCAGAAAAAATAAAATAAAAATACTTTTCTGGCCAAGTATAGGATTACACTGATGTGCAAAGTAATTAGATTATGCCAGCATGAACTGATGCATTGATAGCTGAGCAATCCAACCTACCTCACAAATTTTAATACCAATTCTAAGACAATTTTCACACTCAAAGAAGTGACAGTTACGGCTCATGTCATTAAAACTCTATGAAAACCGGCATTCCAATGTATTTACAATGGACTTCACCCAGTCTCACAGACATCCATAAGCTCAATCTGCGTAAGTGGTCATTAAGTCACTCTTCCCCTGCTCCCCTCAGCCGCCAGGCCACCAGGCAGACAGTTGCATTTTAGAGCTTTTAACTAATTAGTTTTGTTAATCAACTAATTAACTATTTAATTTTAGGAAAAGAAGAAACAATATAAAACCCAAGAGTAATGCTTGTGCTGTGGTGACAGCAGAAAGGGAGGTGAACACCTCTTCTTCTAACGCTGCGCAGGCAAGTGAGCTACATGTACCAGAGCAAGATTCATCACCGCGGATATCTTTTCTTAAAGCAACTGATACAGTTTGAGGAGAATATTCCCCTTCTGGTAGAGAACCCGTCCAGTCTGAAAGCATAACATGGTGTGCCTATGCGTCAGGAAGGTTAACTTCTTTATTTTAATACAAAATTGATACACACTGACATGAGTGGAGAGTGGATCAGAAAACAGCCTTGTGGGGTTTGGGTTTGTTGTTGTTTTTTTTTTTTTGGGGGGGGTGCAGACAGGGGACTAATTGCTTGCTTGCTTTACAAAATGAAAGCAATAGTCTACAGGCATAATTAACAAAATATATTTCAAGACTATCTTTCTTATATTTATACATTATTTTATTTGCTGTCAGAAAAATAATGAATATCTACTTTGCATATTACTTGCAATAGCAGTTAATTTACTCTAATCAGCCTGAGGTGAAGGGAGCACAGATTAACTTGAGGCTTTTTTTCCCCCCGCTTCCTTTCAACATAATTGTCCTCCTCTGACATAAACCCAGTGAATAATCTTACAATCTCCAGCACTGTTTTAATCACTCAAATTCCTCGCTGGTCTCTGTGACAAGGTGGAAGATAGCCTGGGTTGGGACGTACAAGACACCACCTGCTGCAGAACAGTTATTTCCTTTCTTACCTTATTAAAAGATGTCTTCCTGGTCTTTTCACTTTTTTTTCCAAAAGAGGGAAAAGAGAAGAGCGGTGAAGATACTACTTTATATTCTTTAAAGGTGTTCCTGTGCTCAGCAACCAGTAATTGCTTGCTATAGCCTGCTTCTTGATGGTACCTGGCAAGGGATGTGCTTACTTGTCAAAGCATAATGGAGCGAGAGCAGCGGTGACAATCAGCACAGCCCATCATATGGTGCCCAAATCCCAGTGAAACCCACGGCAATATAAAGGATAAACCCCTGGGAATTAGTTGTACAAATGCTTTTGAAAATCCTGATTGCTTTCTTCCCATGTCTAAACATCTTTGAAATCTAGTCTTCATTGCTGGGAAGTCAGATTCAAACGAGAACTCACAACACAAGTTATGAACTTCAAGTCCCTGCACAGAGACTAGAGAGACTGAAGCACTTTGAACTAGGATTCACAGCAGCACTACTCAATTATAATGAAACACTACATCCTTTCTGTTATTGTTAAGCTTTTTTTTTTTTTCCTTTTTAATTAAACTAGTAATTGAGGCTGTCCTATATGCTGAACTCAATTAAATATGTCAGGGTATGTTCAAAACATGCTCTCGAAACTCTGCTACCCAAAGTCCAGGCTGGAACATCTAATCTGCAAGTATCAGACAGCTCTAAACAGGAAATAAATTACCATCTGAGCATCATGCTATTAAATATGTCTTGGAAAAGGCAGCACTCATCTCAGTATCTACGTAACAGTTGAAAAATCTAAGGACAACTGCAAAGGTGAGGAAAAAATCACTCAAAAGGAAGTGTAGATCAGGGAGGGCAGAGTATTTCTTTTGTTTATTGGTTATATTATTCTTAATTAGGAATTTTGGTTGAATGCTTTATCAAGCAGTGATTTTGGCACCACATGAAATTTTCTGTTAAAAGGGCAGCATAATGTAACTGATACCCCACTGGCTGGGTTAAATCTGTTGCTGACTAGATGGGTTTTTCAAATCTGTAAGCACCTGTTTCAATATCAGAGAACCTGTCCCAGCATTTCCTTTTGAAGCTTTTGTGCTTTGTATTACTAATTAAACCTACAGAACAAAAGCAGTAAGAGCATGCATGAGAGACAAAAAAATTCTCATCTCTGCTCTAATGAAAATTGTATATTTGCACATTGATAAAAAGCTTCAGTGGGAGATTATCTGTACACTTCTCTGGTGTATTGGAGGTGTGGAGATACCTGAACTTGGAAGTCCCAGACATTATATGAGCATCTCCTGTGGCCATGGCTTTCCCAATGTTTTCTCTTTCACAGTAACTTTGAAAGTTCCCAGGTTCACTTCAATATAGAACATAAAATCTTTTGCAGGACAGAAAAAGTTTTCCCCAGCAGCTCTGCTTTCTAAACACTAAACCAGAAAAAATCATTAGACTTTCTTTACAAACAAAGGAAGTCCAACCCATTTTGATGCTCGAAATCCTAGATATCAAGTTATTCTTTATTCTGAAAAGCTCTTCTTGAATCATGCTTACGTTTAGCCTAAACTAAAGAAAGCAGCTCAGAAGGGTACTGTTTGACATATTTTGCTTCCCTAATCTGTTAAGGATTTCCAGCTATTCCCATATTCAGGGACAGATAGGCTGTTTCAAATCAATGTTCAATATTTTTTAAACTGCACACTGCCATCATGTATTTATGAAAACACTAGCTATTTATAGAAAAAAAATAATTGGACATAAAGCTGTTCGATGCTCATAACAGATCACTGGACATTAGTGAGATGTTCATTAATCTTTGTTTCAATTTGAATGGGAATGCATTCTGTTTGAAGTACAGAAATGGAAGCAATAAGAGCAGAATACACATGTGTTTTATTAGCAGTTGTTTTTAGAATGCATTCTCTAATGTCACATAATGAAGTCAGTGATCCAGCAAAGCTAGGAAAATCACAGGCTAAGAGGACTGAAAAGGATGATATTTATTAAGCCTCTTTTCAAGTTTTCCTAATAAAAATACTGTCACTAATCAGTCAGTCATAACAAATACTCATTAATTTTCATCATTCTCAAAGCACTCAGCAGAAGTAAGATATTTTTAGAGGTGGTGAGGCTAAGGTGTAGAGCAGTGAGCTCACACGATTGACAAGTATTAAAACAGGAGAAAAAACCTCAGGGTTTTTTTAGCTCTTACACCTGTGCTTTATCCATCTGTTTATAGTTGGGTCTTTACTAAACACCAATCAGGCAGCATGCCTAGAACTTAAATACATCATCAAGTGACAGAGATGTATTCGCATTACCTTGTTTGCTAGGTATAGCAAATATTTGCTTTCATTTCCCAAGCCCTGCACTGATGTAAAGTAATTTATAAATCTATTGAGTATAAAACCTCAAAATTGTATAATTTGGCTCATGCAAAATTAATTTGATGTGCTACAGAAGAAGAGGAGGACTCTACATGGCCATGACGCACACCAAAAATTTATAAACACAAACTAAGTGCTCAGTTCTGCCTTCTCCTGAACACACAGCTACAAAACATGATAACAAATCAGTTTGGTAAGGTTTCATTAAGACCTTCTCTACCTTTTTGGTAAAGGTTTTAGACCTCTGCCACAGGCAGTACTGCATAGCCACCATGGCAGCTGCTGTAACTAAGACAAGACGCTTAGTTTTATCAACACAGTGCACATGTGTTCTTTGGTTTCCCCTGTTTCTCTGACAAATTTCCCAGACATATTTCTGTGCAGAGGGTTCGCTTCAAGGGACTGAGATTTTGCAATTTAACTGCCTTATACTCACAGGTCCTTAAATTCGTTTTTGCTGAGATCCAGTTGCTTTTTGCATGCTGGATTCATAGTTCAGTTTTCAAGGACATGCACTCGATGAAACAAGAAGATGCACATACTCTCTGTGGGTTCTCCCACCAATCAGTTTTTACATTTCTGGCTACAATAAATATTCAGGTGTACCACAGCTTTCCCATGAGTGTTGAACACTTGTGGGTTTAAGTTAAAGGCTGAGATTGCACCACCTACTTGAGGCTTCTTTTCAAAATCATGGAGTTTCTTTATATCTACTCCCAGTGTAAAATGAGAAAGACTCTATTTTTTCTTCTCTAAATTCCTGCCTCTTTTGCAAGTCTCTCTATCCATCTATTCTTTCATACTAACACTGAGTCACTTAGTTCCTTAACTAGATGTTTATCCCTACCCAAGTCAGTCACCTCACTGTTTTAAAGCACTGCCCCTTGACTGAAAGCCACAAAAGTTAAGCAGTTTCGGCTCTCTCTATTTGGGAGATAAAAGGCTCAGTTCTTTCAGCTAGTTTTTGAGATTTTGAATTTGGCATTCAGCATAGAGTAATTGCATATTCTTGAAAAGAACTCATGTTGCACATAGATTCACTGTATTTTAAACGCACAATGAATTTTAAAATGCATACAATGATTAGGAATATTTCTTCATTTCTGTCCAAAGCTGTTTAATTTTCTTTTCTTTAAACTATCATGACTGTAGCTATAAAGCCACTGATGGAAAATAAGCATCTTTATTTGATTAAGCATTTTTAAGCAGCACTGAGTTGGGAGAACACTGGCTTGAAGCACAAAATGAAAAATAAAATGACATGGTGAAAGGTAAATGTCACCAATCTTATGATTTAAAATACAATTAGAGAAGACTTCAATCTTATAACAAATGCCGTGTATTAATTTTTTTCTTTAAACTGTACCATATATGCAAATATGCATGCTACATAGAGGATTTCATCTACAGAGGCCAGGGCATGGCCAGCCAATGACCTCTGACAAGTGCACTGCAAAACATCCCCGGTGCTAACAGAACTGCAGTCTGACCTTTGGTTTATATATCTTATTTGGGAGAATGGTGCTAGAAACAGAAAATAGGAGTAAAAAAAAATCACATAAACCAGAACTGGAACAACCTTCTAAGCCATGTCTAGATCCAGCAGCAACACAGGAAGGGTTCTCCACAGGAAATTTTCCAGGTTCCTTTAAGTCTACTTTTTGCTATAAATGAATGAAGTAATAGGGTTATGCGCAGATGTCTAAAGTTTCATGAGACTTCCTAGTTAGGAAAATAATTCATAGCCACAGACAGGATAAAATACATATCTGCAGGAAATCAGAACGCTTAGTAAGAGCGACCTCCCAGATAAAACTTTAGCATCTTACCTTTTTTCCCTGGTTTTAGAGCATAATTCCTGTCAAAGTAGCTTCCAAGAACACCTAATCCTACAGGGAATCTGAAATTTGAAGTACAGTTTGCCTGACAATTAGATTAGGGAAATGGAAGAAGCAGAAAATACGTTCCATCAGTATCCCTTGAAGCTTGAGGGTTAGCTCTAACATCCATAGCGCTGGTCTGTTTAGCACTGCAGTAGATTGGACTTGACGGTACTGGGTTTAAAATGATACTATTTACTTTCACAGAGAGGTAGGCAAAACATAGAAACTATCAGACTGAGTTCAGTGATGTATACGTAATGCCATTAGAGCTAGACTAAGTGCCAGTACTACCCAGGCTAAAGGGGATGCTGAACACCATAAGAGCTAACTTACCTTTCCTTCTTTTCCAGAATTCACAGTGGCTGGCATTGCCCTGCTTGCAGCTTCCCAGAAAACATCTATCCCATGATGTTACCAGTTCCAGGAGTCAGGTAAAGGATTTTATTGTTAGAAAAAAAGTGTTTGAGCAGCTCTCATTGTATTCATTTGGTTTGCAAACAAGTAGTGACTGAGAGGTGTTATGTATACTTTCCTTTCTCCCCAATCTTTCCTAGCCCAAACGGAAACATCTTTCCCCAGACATTTGCCACTGACACTGACAGTCATTACTGTTAATACTGAAATAAAGTATCATCTCCAAAACCCGTAAGATCTCTACTTAGAAAAGGAAGTCGCTGCAATCTTCATCTCGAGGTTTTCTTACCATTTCTAAAAACCTATACTACATCGCAGTGGCAAAAGCTTCCTCTCAACACCTGTGGATTAGGAGCTGTATTTCTCTGCAGTATCACAACAGCAAAATAAAATACCAGCGGGACACCAGATGTGAAAAAGCTAGGGTATGGCTCATCAAGAAAGATTTGGGTCCCATCCAAAGGTAAGGGAAAATTGAAGCTTCCTCCGTTTTTTTAATTCTGTTTTATATGAAGTGGCCTATTCATGGCTCTTATTTTCTCTCTACCTAAACAAAAGTAGATTACTTAAATTGATAATGTAGTTCAACCAAAGATGATTAACAAATGGAGATTTGTGTCACAGCACTGGAGAAGATACTTTCCCACCACAGAAATATATTCCTTTCATTTTCCTTTGGGTGTTCAGATAGACACGCATTTAGGAACATATAAACTGTCTGTGTGACTGTATCTAGGAAGACATTGAGTAAACATGTCATTTACATAGGATCATAGTTGCTTTCTAGCTGCGCGGAAGACTGAAAATGTTACCAAGGATTATTTAATACATGCACATTTTATAACTGCATGTAATTACATGACAGTAAGACAGCAGAAACAGCTACAACTTAATAAACATATGAAAACTACTGTCATAGCTTTTCTACCTACCATATTCTCTTTCAGCAGATAGAAAATGGCTAAATTACCTTTCTCATCCATGGCAAACTGTTAATAGGAGCTCTCAAACAAACCACATGCTGAGAAGAAAATACAGCCCAGGTGCCCCTGGTTATTACTAGCTGTCATATTTTTTTTATTCTAAGAGGCCTGTAAGGCTTCATTATCTGATTTTACAGTGGTACTTTACTGGTAACGAGTAAAATCCAAGTAAAGAAAGCACAGAGAAATGAAATTCTATACCCTGGGAGGTGGCCAGCTGGCCATCCTGAGAGCAGGATTCTCCACAGCAGTCTGGGTTCGAACTGCGGCCAACTCATCCTAAAAACTGTAAATCAAAAAAACCCCATTGCCCTGGGAACAATCCATAAATTGCATGACTTTTTATGAATGTGTGGGATCATGTCTTTTCTTTTTTCTAATACCTACCTGTGCCATCTCCATCTGCAACATCCCAGTATTAGTCTTCATCCCGAAGCTTTCTTCACTTTCTTCCTTCTTTCCCTTGACTGTTCTCATTTTCTTCTCCAAATAAGGTTCTCCACTCTTCACATACTTTTGTCCCATCTCACCCAATTTGCTCCTTTTGCATTTTCACTTGTATCTGCTTGTCTGATCTCAGATTATTTTTACTGCACTGTCTACAACCTGGCATTTCATATTCTCTTTTCCACAGCTGTCCATGTAAGCACTAAATTATACTTTCTTTTCTACAATACATGATGATAACAGAAAGGAATTGGAGCTTTCCAAAGTGATGTTTCAAAACTGAAGAAGCAATGGCCTAGAGACACTAAAAACCATACATTTAAACTTGATCATAGAGAAGACTCCGTAATTGTGAAGTTCACATCTTTATTATAGTCTCTTTCCCCTGAAACATCTCTGCAAATAAATAACATGATAGAATAAAGTACCCATCATTAAGCCCCAGTATGTGTGAATATGGAAGTAAGCCAAAACAGAAATAGATAGCTTATTTGGCTTTTGGCAAGATAGTATTTGGCGTTTAATATATTAAGTGGTAATCTGCATTGTATTTATTCAGTTGAGCATTTAAGGTGCATTTAAATGTGGGAATGATAAATAGAAAGGAGTTATACAAACTGCAATCAAACTGTATGCTATTCTAGGCCTAGGAATTATTAAAATGAGATCTAATACAAAGAGAATTGTGTGCAAGGGGGTGTTATGATGAAGGATACTAATAGTAATACCTCTAGGGTTTTATTTGTAGGCACAATATTTTTTTTTTTTCTCCTATTGGAAAACTGGACTTCTAAGGCAGCTCTTTTATGAAATCTCATCTATGTATAGTACAATAGTCTATGTATGAGCTTGTTTTTCTCATTCACCTTTTACAAACCTCAGATGTCATCCAAAAATTTCTGCAGATTGCTGGTTAACAGCCAGTGCAACAAACACAAAACCCACAGATCAGGCACTGGCTCAGAATAAACTCTTGTGATTGTACCACATTTATATTTCTGGAGTAATTTTTGGAGTTTTATACTGTCATATATCTGTGGTCCAGCTCCAGTAACTTCATTTCAGATTTCTTCTCCCTGACCTGATTCTAGGTATGTTAATTGCCAGATATTTACATGTTGTTTGTCATGTGTTTATATCATTATCTTCAGGGGACAGATGTTGAACAGCTGCAGAGGTGTACTATCTTTTGTATGTGTAAGCAAGTAAGTTTGTATTTCTGCCTGGGATTCCAATCCTTCTCTGTAGGATACCCAAACTTATTTATCTTTCTGCAAGATAACGTTTGCCATTTAATATATTAGAGGATAATCCATGTTGTATTTGTTTAGTTGTGCTACTCGGAACATTAAAATCCAGGAACATTTATTCTGCAGTGTTCTCAATCAGTTGCAGAAGCTGATAGCAGAATTTTCTGGAGATTTTGACTGCAGCTGTTCCTCTGTTTTGCTTTATGTAGCTTATTATGCATTACAGTCAGTACTGCAGCCCCTTTATCCATACGTTTACTTGAATGCAAATGCCCAAACTTGTTTGTGTGCAATTTTTTAACCAGATGATGTTGGAGTCAGCTGAGGCAAAAGGAAAAGAAGTATCAATATACACATCAGTATTGCATTTCTCTAATGAGAAAGGAAAAAAACTGTCAGCTTATTGAAATCCCAGCATGACTTTGCTTGTGCTAAGGGTACCTAGACTTTATGGAATTCAGAGCTCTATTTCGCAGGAGCCTAAAGGTCAGACCTATTGCTGCAAAAATGGAGCAGAATGCATACTGCTTATCGGGATGTGATATATGTATAAATTCAGGCAGCCATAACACAACACCATTTTGTCCACAGGACATATTCGTGGTCTCCATGACAATGTTTGCCCCACAAGACCACTGCCTTGACATCAGTGACCTGAATAGAGCTGTGGTACTTTAGCCCCTGACTTCAGGTCTTACACTCTCCTGCAACCCTACTACCTAATGAGTTTGTTAGGGCTGAATAATATGTCCTAAACTGAATACTACAACATGTATTCAGTCCATATTTAAAGTGATGTTAACGACTGTGCCTAGTTTTACAATGAAATGAAAAAAAGACCGTATTTAAGAGCAGTACATTGTCAGATATGACTGGAGCTTGCCTGTGAGTACCTGCAGTGAGTACACAGTCACTTTGTTGTTGCTGCTTTCAACTGTATTCTTGCTATCCTAGAATGCAAGCAAAATTTTAGATTAAAATATAGACATTTCCTATGCAGTATCACCTGCCGCCTTCATCTGTTAAAGCTGATGCCTTCAAGGTGATCTAGCTAGTTGGTCTTTGGACAATAAAAAAATCCCAAACATTTTGTAATACCGATCTCACAGAAAGCAAAAGCACCATCTGACATAGCACAGAAAGCGCCGTGGGGCACAGGAGGCACCAAGGGCCCCATCTGGTGTAACTTGTATTGTCAGCAAGCAGAGAGCACTCACTCGTGGATACGTTACTGCTTACGCCTTGTAACTGGTCAATGATGCTAATTACAATTAGATGTTCATTGCAGAACTTTATAGCTTGTATGGACAGATGAACACAGACTTGATTAACTAGCTACAGACTAAATGGAGATATTTCTGAAGCTAATGTTTCTGAAAACTATTACCAGAGTTCAGTCAAGTAATATTTCCTGTTACAAACGGGCAACAGGGAAACAGATCATACAGCCATATCTCTAAGGAGTACATTAGATGAAAGATATGAATATCTTTAGCCAGTCTTGTGGTTTGTGTGAGGATATTCACAGTAATAAATCTCTTGTCAAAAAGCTTTTGCATTGTATCTCTCAGCATCTGTACTCCTACTAAAAGCAGTATTATCCCCTATGTGGGTTTTTTTCCCCTTTTTATAGAAGGGTCAAAAGCCAACTCCTGCTATCGTGCTGATAGGCAACTGCTCCCAACTTCATTCTCCTATAAGTGGTGTAACATTAAGGTGATGACAAGCAAGAGTTCGCACTCCCCACACTCTGGCAGCTGTGCTTCTCTGTACCTTCCAATGTCACTTTAAAAAATGGAAGTAGAGGCTGTAGAAATAATTTTCTGAAGTTTTGCTGGGCAGAAGAAAACTATCTTTAAGAATAATGAACAACGGATAACAGAATATAGAACACATCTTGCTTTGAAAAGCAGCACCAAAAAGTAAGGGACGGCAAGCAATATGGAGAAGAGAATTAGACACCATACTGTTCCAACTGAAATAGGATACAGTTGAGTAAGGATGCATAGGAAAAGCTGGATGTCCACTTTGATTTCAACAGAAGCTGAACCAACCCAATGGCTCAGCCCTGTGCAAAATCCCCCTGACCCTCTTTTCAATGAGTAGTGAATCATCTATGCAGCTACAAGACAGGGAGCACCTGGCTGAGCAAGAGGTCATCAGGAAAGGATCTAAAGGGTAGGAGGATCTCAAAGCAAACATAAAGGCTGAGTCCTGTTCATCTTCTCTTGACAGCAGCAGATACAGCTCAAGTTGGTCTTACTCTCACACCGAGTCCATTGCATATTCTCTGGCAGATGCTCACCCACTCTGTTTTGCTAAGTCACTTCCTGCTGTGACCACGTTCAAGCACTGTTGTAAAACTGCTTTTTGTTTATCTTGGATTCTTTTATAGGTCTGGTTTAGAGTGTGGCAACACAAACTGTTCCCTGTTGACTTCTCTCAGTTGATGGAGTGACAGCTGGAAGGGTGCGGAAAGAACATGTAAGAGCGGAAAAATGTAACTGGAAGAGGGAAATCAGAACGTCTAAATCAGTTTTATCAAGGTAACATCTAACTCAGAATCTAGTCCCATGTCAGTTATATCACAATGCTAAGGAAAGACTCCAGAAAAATAGCAAGTATTACACTGAAGTGTTTACAAAAGGAAACAAACAAACAAACTGCCCTACTTCCTTAGCTTCCTAGGAAAATCGAGACCAAATGGAGACTATACGAAGTGCAGCCATTAAATAATCAGAAGTTTGGATGAAGGAGGTGCTGGTGGTAGGCAATATATGGAACAATGTCACAAGAAATGAGTTTCTTAGTCTAGATTAAAAGAAGGTCTGTTAGTTGTCCTGAAGTGTCTAAAAAGTCACTACAAAAGGAGGGAAATAAACTATTCTTCATGTCAGCTTGCAACATAATTCAAGGCAATAACCTTAAGCGGTAAGAGGCAAGGAATGTATAGATTCATGAAATCTCTTCTCTGAATATTATGAAACTGTTACACAAAACCTCCTTGAGGAATGTTGCAGGCTAGTTTGTTCTGCTTTCAAACAAGGTGATAAAATAGGTAACCCCTCAAGCTCTAACTCTAATCTCTACTCTTTTTCCATATGAACAGGAAAAGGTAGAAGGAGGTGTGGATTTATGTAACTTACCTCCACACTGTGAGGTAAGTAAGAACAAAATAAAAACCTGCATCAAAAATGTTACAAGCGCAAGTTCAAGCATTCAAATGTTAGGGAGTATTACAATTCCTGTGTTGTCTTAAATTATCCCATGATATGACCAATCAAAATTCTTTGATTACATCCATGCTTATTATTATTTCAAAACACCCTGCCTCATGCCCTGAAGAGTGACTGTTGCTTTCTGACATTATGTGATGCCTTGTGCCCTTCAACAGAAATTCATTTTGTTCAAATCCTGCTCTGAATACAGAGCTGTTCATTTTCAAAAGGACACTTTACCAGTGTTCACACCACTGTCTCCTACTGATTCCCATATATTAATGAATTCTTCTTCACAAAATGCTCCCAAGCTTAAATGAACTTATCTCCCATAGAACTTAAACTCAGAATTTCAAACTTACCCACTAATTATGACTCTCAACTTAAAATATGTTAAGCCTGATGATATTGCACAGCCTGATTTTGACTTTGACACTAAGACATTATATTTTCAAAACCTTATTCCAAATTACAGACAGCTGAAGACAGCCAAAACTTCTGCATAGCAGGGACACAGGTGGCTCATGCTGGATATTCAAAGACCATAAAATACATAAACATTAGTGTCTTGTAGAACATTTGGCTAAAATAATTCATCGGCCACAGACAGGAATCCTCTCCTAAAATCTTGGACAAAATCCTAAGCAAAATTCAGTTTTCTTCTTTCCCAAGAAAAAAATACTCACTCTTCACACTATCCCTACCGCATTCATGTTCTTCCTACCAAATGGAAGTAACAAATGAGGAAAGCTTCATTAAGCCTGAGAGTCACTGTGGTCTACAATGTGCAAGCCAGCTGTGGTAAGAGAAATGAATGTCTGGTCATGTGTATTTTATGTGTACGTCATACACAGACACACACATCCTATAAAAGCAGCCTAACTTAAACAACTTGGAACAGTCTCAGCTGTTAAGTGAATTGGGTATGACCCATAGGCATTCAAATCTTTCAAAATAAAGCTGCCAGTATATTGAATGTTTAAACATGTGTTTAAGTGCCAATATGAAGATTTCACTTTTGAAAATGTTAGAATATATATAAATTTTAGAGATGTGAGCTGCATACACTGAAGTATTATGATATACTAAAATATTACTATGTTCAGAAAACTGCCTATGTGACAAATAACAAAACAGTAATTTAACAGGGAGACTAATACATACAAAAAAAAAAAAAAACCAAAACCAAAAAAACCTGCCCAAAATCCTTGAACTTTCAGAAGATGTAACACTTTCACAACAGTAAACCATGTCAAACGCTCAGGAACACAAACAAGAGCTTGGCTTGGTGTAGGCAACCAATTTCTGTTCCAATTTAAATATTTTGGTTAGAGGTCTGATTTTCTGTTGAATTCAGTGTAATCCCTGTTGGAAAAGCAGTTTGCTTATTCTCCTCTCCTTATGCTGAGAGAAATGAACCGTGCCAGCAGAAAGTACCATGTATTGTCATTCTGCTGGACAAGATGAGCCAAGAGGTGGTGCTGTACAATTTTTGTGTCTGAAGAAATCTATAAGCAAAATTGTACACGTGTAAAACTTACAAAACCGTAAGATTGTAAGTGGTTATTTTTCAGCAGGTAAAAAAGGCAGTGAGTTTCAAATATCGTACTATTAATATAATGTTCTTATTTAAAATCTGTTAAATATAAATCCCTGAGTATTTTAGTTTGGGGTTTGTAACTTTGCTATCAAATCCTAATGAATAAAAAATATCTAAATCAAACTGAAGCAGAGTCAATGAGACCACTTTTTTTCTTGATGGCCTTCCTCTAGACTTCTCTATGCTAAAAGTCTGCATCTTCAATGAGTTAATTACCCATTGATTCAGGTAAACATGTTTTCAAGTGCCAGTCTGGACACTGTCCAAACTCATAAATTCTGTAGCTTAGAAACACTAAGCCTGAGGCGAACTGCAAACTTGGACTTTTTTTTTTTTTTGGTGTGTATATATGTGTCCATGTGTTTGTGTGTGTTAACTTCCCTCTGAAAATGAATTAACTAGCTCCAGCTAACTGGTAATGAGCAAATTTAAAGTTAAAAAAAAAAAAAAAAATTCTAGCAGTACAGCATATTTATTTTGAAAACTAAAGAAAGCAAGTGCTTCCCCATATAGTTTGCTATCATTTTCTATTTGTTATAGTTTTCAGTATGGTAAAGCAGCAATTGATTCTCTTCGCACCATGGGTTGACATAGTTGTGTATTTCGACAGATAACTTTAGACAACTTATTTAAGAGCTACGTAACTGATCAAACAGAGAAATTTTGTCAGTAATTTGGAAACATTCATCTTTAAAGAAAAGCTGCTCATCAACACAATGTCCATAACCTTCTACCCAATGCAGCAATTAGCCTTCTCAACCACAATAGGAGAAAGCGGCTCATACTGCTTTATGGATGCAAAACTAAACATGACTTTTAAACTTACAATTCAATTGCAGTCTCTGATAAAATCAAGGCAATTCTTAAAAGGCAAGGAATCAGCCTGTGGACAGGAACTTTTGCAGATGTTCCATTGTACATTTTTTATTTTGGCATCAAAATCCTTTTAAACCCCAGTTTTCAGTTTCATTTGCAGTAAATCCAACCACCTCTAAAAGAAAAGAAAAAAAACCCTAAAATTTATTTTTTGACCCTTTTTCCTTAAAATCTCTCCAATCCCTTCAAGTGGAGAAACAAAACAAATCGTTACTTTGGTAATGTTTCAGCTGCATATTTTAAATAGCAACACTGAAATGTTAGTAAATACATTTATTCACATTCATTCTGCTAGTATCCCATTCTTTGACATTACAAGCTTATAGACACATACACATATACAGCCTCCCATACTGAGGAAGTGTAACACAAGGCTAGAATATCCCTGCCAGACATAGTCCTAAGCGTCCCTAATAACAGAGATTACAATTTTCATCTAAGTAATATGCTAACGTCTCCTCAGCCTTGTAAAGTTTTCCTGTATCTATCAAAGTCTCTGCTAATTTTTTTTTTTTTTTTTTTCTGTCCTTTCTTTAACAGGGAGAATAATAACCTACCTTTCTATTTAACTAGTCTTCTGTAAGCAATACTTATAAATTTTCTCAACCTTCTCTTTTCTAGATTAGATTACCACGGTTCCTGGCCATGTTTGGTTTTTGGTTGGTTTTTTTTTTTTTTTTTTTTTTACATCTTCTATTTCTTATTATCTCTAGATTTCCTCCAGCTTTTCTATATCTTCCACCCAAAGGGGTCACATTTCAGCTGAGCTTTAGCAAGGCATGTTCACACTGCTGAGCATAGCAATGAGGACACTGACATGCAAGAAACCTCAGGAAAACAAAATTTGGAAAAACAATATGAAAAACTAACTATCCGTGTAGCCAGCCCTGAGAGAGCAGCAGTTTCTATCAGAATGATACCATCATACTGCTGATGAATTAACTGAATGGGTTCCATCATTTCTGCGAATGTGGGTGGTTCTGGTTAACCCAGAACAAGGGTAATGCCAATGGTTTTATACTTTAAACGCTGCATATACACAGGCGGTGATTTATCATCAGCGAAGAAGGAAATATATGGCATGACAATAGCTTATTAGAAAACCTGTGGTTTACACAATGTTGTAGTGCTACAATACAAAGACTGATGTAAAAACAACACAAGAAATGTGTGGTCATCACTAGAAAAAAAGATTTGGGAAACTTTGTAACATCATAATACAGTATCTGTGTTGAACTTTTTGTTACTATTTTCATTTTGTTCATTTTATAGTAAAAACTTAAAAGTCTCTCTCAATATATATACACACACACACACTCTCTCTAAGAAGTCCGCAATAATGCAAGTACATCTTAAAAAACGATGGGTCCTAAAGAGTTATTTTTTTAAGATATTTTCCTGTGCTTCCACTCGTGCAGTGCTCTAATTTATATCAGAACCTGTCTTCAACACAAATGACCTTACAGAAGCTGGTTGGATAATAAGACAATCAGGTAATAAAGAAAAAAATAAAAGGAGAATTCAAATGGACATGAACATAATGTACGTGCATTACAGAGCCTTAAACTCCCATTTATATTCTCATTCAGAAACAAAGTGGCCTCAATTCTCTCTAGCTTAATTGCTTTCATCTTGAAGAAAATCATTGATAGGGTGATTTAAATCACATAGCTTTTGCCCGAACATTTCAGTTATTAAAAAAAAAAAAAAAGTACTTCAAGACCTCCATACTAGGCAGAATAACATGCCCATTTTCCATCTCCTTCACAAATAACAAATTCTAACTCACAGATTCCCAGTAATTTCAGTAAAAGATGAGCGTTTTGATCAGACGCTTAATGAGCTAAGGACTGAAGGACAGGGATCTGAGGACAGGCATAAGAATAACTACACTAATTACACAGAGACAGTTTAAAACCAAAGTGAGAGGACATGTGTCGTGTCAGCTGTGAATGGCCCCAAGCAATCAAACTCCTGGTGTTTTATTAGTGTTGTTGCCGCTCATGTGTTCAGCCTGGTTTGTTGCGACGGTTCAAGTGGTTAGTAACCGAAAGCACCAGGGACAGCCCATCAAAAAGCAGGTTTGGGTAATGAAGACGCTGCAGTCAGGTGACAGCTGAGTTCTTCAGGTGGGGTCAGGAGAACCTGAGCCAAGTGAGAAAGGCGTGATGCTGCGTTCACAGGCCCCCGGACCAACTAGCTGAAGGGCAACTTTTGCCAAGTTAAAAAGTTTTACTGACCTGTAAGCTATTTTATTGCTTGCATTTTTTTTTTTACAAACTACAGCTATTCTGTGATTTCATTTATGTTTTTGTACTCCCACTGAATTTTTTCCATAATTATTGACACTACGCAAATATTGTTCCTACTAGTAGCAACGTAGCTATGAAATCCATTACCGGGCACATGCTGCATAAGAAAAAAGCTTACTTAAGTCCAGGTTGCAACAGATTTTTCATCAGTATTACACTAGTTAGCCTTTTATTCTCCAGACAGTAGTACTGATTTTTAGATAATACCATCGCTCGGAACATCAGTAAGCTAGTCTAATAACACTGTCAGCGTTCACTTTGCCAACTCCTTCACAAAGTTTTATGATCACTGGAAAAATATATTCTTTATCACTCACAGATTATCATTGCTATTACTTTGAATTCAGCTTGTTTTAGGTACCAAGTACGGTACATCTTCAAGTATATACAAAAGATTGGATATTAATTGTAGTCATCAATTATTAATTTCAGTAATATCTGATTAATAAAAAGGTATGCACTCACATAATTACGTGAAAACATGCATGTACCAAACCTGTTCAAGCTTATTCTATTTTTATTGTCTTGATCATAGCACTTTGATCCAAATCTATAACCTGATGTTGTTAATGAGTTCCCTTTTAATGCAGTTATGTGCTTGATATTTTGATTCCTTCAGTTTTGTCAGTGACTGTGAATACTTTTCAGCTGTATTAGCTGACTTTTACATACAAGCTTATATCTTTCTATGTTCATAAATCCTTTTTTTTTTTTTTTTTTTAGTTTATTGAAGGAAAAAAAATATTTATTTTCTGTTTGCATGTCCATGCAAACTCCTATCATGCTATTTTGGGAAAAAGAGCAGATGAAGTTACCCCTAGTTCCTTTTTGTTATTGCGAACAGCAGCAGCAAGGTTTCCCAGTGAGCAGATCTGTACTGCTGCAGAAGAAACAAAGTTTCAAAGGAGATTAGGTCCAGAGGGAAATGTAAAGGTGACAGAGTTTTATGCCTCAATTTAATTAGCAACAATTAAAATTAAAAGATGGAGTAGCACAGAACTGGAAGTGTTTTCTGAAAACCTGAGATCATACAAAAAATATCTTTTTTTTGCTAAATGTTTAGGAACCATTTGAGCTAAATAGATGACAACAAAGGTAAACATAATTTTAAAAGATTGATTTTGGTCTGATGAAGTATCTTTTCTCCTCTCAGTTGTTTTGGCTCCACTATTATACCATTTCCCACTGTTTAAAGCGTAAAATGGTTTGTGGAGGGGGAGGATGAGCAACAAAATTTGAATTCTCAATGAAAACTTTCATATTATGATTAATTATTACAAAGTTTTTTTGGTGGTTTTTTTTTTGTTGTTGTTTGCTTTGGGGTTTTTTTTGTTGTTTGGTTTGGTTTTATCAAGAAGATTCTTTTTCAGATCACCTTTAAAATTTTCTAGAAGTTAGCATGTCATATATATCTTACAGCTCTTTGAAACTGCTTTGTGGCAAGAAAAGGAACTGAGCTCTTTTAGTAATGGCATATTATTAAAATACTAATGATTTTGCTGTTTAAAAGTGAGCTTTAATGATTATAATACTCCTCTTTGATCAGCAGAAAATGGTGACTACTCTGAGAGGAGAAAAAAAGAGAAAAAAAAAGTTTTAAGACTCAGAGATCTCTCTCAAGCCTTGTGGCTGCTATAAAAGCTCAGAGACAAGAGAGTAAAAAGACAATAAAAAAGGCAGCAGAGAATAAGTGTAGATGTTTTATTTTTATCCTGAAAGACTCCCCTGTCTAAATAACAATGAAGCAAATAAAGAAAAATATGTACTGGTTTGACCTCCCCTGCTTTTTGCATTCCTGCTCTCTTCCTCCCCTGTAAGAAAGTTGATCACCTCACTGATAACAAATTCCTTCACTTTCTCTCCCTTTTCCTTGTTCGAGAAATCACTCAAAATCCAATTGCCGTTTATTGCACTAGCAGGGCATTCTGCCAGGTCAGGCTGAAGACTTTTTCCTTTCTCTCTGCCCACCTGAGCAATCCCTCAGGCATCATGCCATCTCTGGCTACTGTCCAAGAACAGGCATAAAGCAAAAAACCATGCTCCTCCGCAGCCCGGACGCAGGGATCTCCTTCCCTAGTCAGGCTGAATGGGAGAAATAATTCAAATCAAATTACTTGTAATAAAACAAAACGAAACAAAACCAAAAGAAAAAAGAAGAAAGAAGAAAGAAAAAAGAAAAAAAAAGAAAAAAGAAGAAAGAAAAAGAAAAAAGAAGAAAGAAAAAAGTAGGGATTTAAAATACAGATACCTTTAGTACTCCCACTGAGGTCCAAAGTCTTGAAGTGCACAGCCCAAAGTGTTGCTACACCGAAAGTGCCGGCAGTGCCACCCAGCAACCCTCCTCGCCAGGTGCCAGAGCGGCACCTGCTCTCTCGCCCTCTGAACGGGGAGGAGGATCTGCAGGGAAGCTGAAAGGCCTCCTGGTGCAGCCCAGGACCCCACCTCACTCTGTGGGTGTGTTTTGTTACCCATCCGTTTACCTTACATTATGCTTACGACAAGGCAAATAAAAGGTACATGTAAACTCTACTCATCATGTCCAAAAGACAGTGCGTTTATGAGTTGGATTTTTTGAAAGATCTAGGTACAGAAAAAAAGACAAATGAAATGACTTTCAGTAAGTTGATTCGGAAAGGTCTCTCTCCACCTCCTCATCAGCTGACTTGCTCTTTTCTGGCTATCGCAGGTTTTGTAATACAGGATTTCAGGGTTGGCCTCAGGCTCTGTCTAGTCAGACGCTCCATCAAAGACTTCACCCATGCAAAAGTTTCTCTCACCTTTTTTCTAAGATCCTACGAAGTAGGATAGCTCTTACTGGCTTACAAGTCTTCCCATCCTGCCAAACAGGTTGACTTCTCAGCCCCAAACTCATTCTATTTATATCTTCAAAGGGGGAAAAAAAAAAAAAAGAAAAGAAAATCTCTTTGACCTCTTAAGGGTTGTTTTCTATCCTCTGGCATGGCTTTTCCATACCCCAGGCACTATCTCCTGTGCATAGTTCTCTACAAAGGAAACTTTTTGATTCAACGATGTGCAAAACCTTTCCCATTCCCTTGGGTTTTGAGTGTGAACTGCTCAGTGGACCTTACATTACATTTCTGTCTGTCCAATAAATGCAAACATCCCAGGAGAATAATCATGCACAGCTTGAGTAAGAATATACGCAATGGCAGCTAATTGCTCTGGACGATAACAGGGTTCACATGACCAACCTCCAACTTCTTCCTCTTATGCCTGCCAGAATTATTTCAGAAGTAGAATAAATTTACAAGTAAGAAGAAAAACTCAAAAAGGCAGAAAAAACTGTTTCTTATGATTTTTCTAGATCTCTCAAATATGGTATTTTAAAGATGCTGCTCAACTCTGTCCTTATACAGAAGGCTGCATTTCAAAATGTCATCTTACCCCTTGCTTCCTCTGATTTTCTGAAATTTTAGACTAAGGCAAATTTCTCTGCTGTGATTCAAAAGTATCATTATGTATTTTTAATTATTATTATTATTTTCATACTGTAGCTTTGCTTCTAGCCACAGAAAAATCTGTGCATAGAATCCTTAGAATCTAAGAGGAAGTTAATGGAATAATATTGTTATATTTTTTTCTCACAAGAAATTTCTGAGATGAGGAAGGGGAAAACTTAAGCTATTAGTTCTTCCCTTGTTTCCCTTGTTCACCTTTGTGGATCAGAAAGCAACCGACTGACTGCTATTACAGATTTAAAATGCAACAGAATAAATTTCTTTTTGCTGTTGTGCAGTTGTTAGTTGTTATGGGTTTTTTTCCTGACTTATTAACATTACTGAGAAATGGTACGTAACACCGTAACACATTAATAGATGTTGTTCTTCTAACATCATCACATCACAATCTCTTCCTGTATGCATTTACAAATGTTGTGTGAAAGAAGTAAGCAGAGCTTGTGAGTTCTTATTTCTACAACATAGCAGAAAGAAAAGCCGATTAAAAGATTTATTCAAATATTTACATGACACACACTCTTGCAGTATTAAAGTGTGAGCTTGCTCCTTTTACAAATCTCTTCTGCAGGTCTTTTCTGCCCATTGTTACTAATACAACTTCTAAATGGTAGTTACAAGCTCCCATTTCAATGACTTCAGGCTCTACTTGGGCATCCTCTCCGATTTTTCTCTCCCTCCTCCTCCTCTCCCCCTCCGGTACGCCTTGCCTTTATAGAGATTTGTGTAGGAGGCATCTAACCCATTTCCTCACTCCCAGTACTTCTCTACACTCTGCTCCGCGCATCCTCCCACACGCCAGCTTTGCTCTGCACATCCTCTTTGTAAGCTCACCCTGCGCCGCCCTTTCTCTACACATCTCCTTATGTTTGGAACAGTTTTGTAAGTGGGTGCTAGATCAATACCCTCTGCATTTCAAACACTCTCCTTAAAATTCATCTCTTTCCATAAGCCTATGAAATATAGCAGAAAATTACGATCAGCATCCTAAGTAGCATCAGAGCCATCGTTACAAGGTGCGCATTTCTGGAACCAGGTAGCAGCCCTGAGCCAACAGCCCGATCTGCTCTTCCTGCCTTTCCCCTTTTCCTGGCATCCACCAAGAAACCGGAAAATGGGTCCGAGGAGAAATTAAGACACTCTGATACTTATACTACTCCATGTATGGTAGATGTCTAAGCAGCACAATCAGGACTGAACATTTCAAGTGCTCCTGTTGGGAGGGCACTGCAGTATCTCCCTACGCAAACACATTTTTCCGTTGTAAAATGTCGCTATACATTCTCCGTTGCCATTGTGGTGCAGTGGAAGGCAACAATTTACCTTGAACGCTGGAGGTAATTAAGTACACATATTTGCAGTATAAATATGTAGATGTACACAGTTAGCAGTGCATTCTACAATATTAATTCCTAATGTTCTTGAATGCATCCAAATATCAGATAACTTAAACAACATGCATTTTATGCTCCCTATTAAATACAAGGGGATGCAGAGACATAAAAACCATAAAATGCTTTGTCTATAGACACTTAGCTGGTTTGTGGCAGAGCTGGGAGAGAACCTAAATCTGATCTATCCCCTTGCGAGTTTTAAATGTATTACCTTCCCTATCATATATGTATGGTGTTCAAAGTCTCATGAATATGCACACTGATTGCCAAACTAGCTGCAATCCTTTAAAAAGTCATTCCCCACGAGTACAGCAGACCTACACTGAAGACCTGAGCTAGAGATAAAATCATTCTAACTCAGCTCATATTTGTTTCTTGTGACAGTCATCAGCATCACCATCAATTTTACACCAATTTGAAGGACCAGCAAAAGTAACAGCTTCTGTTTCTTGACCACTGAAGAAAAGAAGTCCCAAATTAAAATTTATCAAAACAATGAACTGCAGACCTACGGAGCCAAACATCTTACTTCAAAGGCATTTGATAGATGATACATTATTGCAAAACTATTCTCCCTCTCTGTTTCTGATTGCCACCTTATTTCCTACTAGCATTGTTCTAGCTTTTTCTTCAGTATGTGTTTCACTGACTAGTCTGAAGTACTCACAGTTCCCTCTGGTAATGGCCTGCTTAGCACAGCTCCGATACTTACACTCTGATGCTCTTAACTGAAAATTAGTTGAAGTAACAGATGAGTATTAGTACTGCAAAACCTCTAACTGGGTAAAATATTAGTTCATTGTTTGGAGGGGTGGGATTTTTCAGGTGGGCATCCCTTAGACATAGTCTGGAATAACCAAAAAATGAAACACAGTTCAGACTGATACAAGTGCTGAAATCCTAAGGCAAAGTAACATGCTTAGATTAGAAACATAACTAACTTGCTTGTTCAAGAGCTTTTTGAATAGCAGAATCTTTCTTCTCTCAGTTTAAAGTTCAGTTTTAGAAGACTAACGGAACTTCTTTCATTCATTGTATGATATGAAATAAGCTTACTAGCTCAAGTTCCTTTGTAAGCTCACAGAAGAATATATAAAACCATCACCACTAAACATCTAACAAAACTCGCAGGCACAGAGATGTAAAATTAATCACACTCAATATATATTCTTGAGTTCGACAAGGGGAACCAGTCGGAATGAAGAAATTTTCCACCGGTGCTTTAGTTGTTTTATTGATAAAGGCAGAATTTCTGGTTCATGAAACAACTAAATGCATAACAGCACAGATGTGAACATGTAAGAATAGCAGGGCTTGACCCTCTGCTACTACAGGGAGTTCGTCACAGACATAAAGGCTTGTGATCAAGCTCTGAATTCCTCAACCTAGGAAATGGTCTTCTCTGTGCGAGCGTACCTTCAGGTTGTAGAAGAACACTGGGGCCGATGAACATACCATGACAGCAACACACATTACAGGAGCAAATACCTTACAATGTAATTACATTAAATACCTTAATATGTAATTCTTACAGGAGATAAAAACTCCCATAACAGCCTGGACTTCATATTTAAATTAAAAAAAAAAACAAACCCAAATGTGATTTATAATCATATGCTTAGAGTGTATAAACACAACTGCCTTAAGAAGTCATTGCACACACACTTTTATGCAACTCACTCATTCAGTGCTCAACTTGCAACACTTTTTTAGTATGGATGTTTTTGTGATTCTTTAAATAACATAAAACCAGCAAGTTACCTAGGCAGCAATATCATGCAATACTTCGACACAGAAATATGTCTCAACTACTATCAGCATGAAAGAGTTAAAAGAAAGCAGAAAAGACCAAAAAAAAAAGAAAAAAAAAAAAAGGAACAAAACACATTTAAGTAGCCAGAATGCTTTTTGATTATCTGTTTGCATTCTGTACCAAAACCCAGTAACAAATAAGCAAAAGTAATATAGAAGTTGGGGCTTACCAGTTAAAATCTATGTTAGATATCTGATTAACAGAAAAACATATGTCAGATAATTAATAAAACTGCCAATAAAACCAGTAAAGAAATAACTGCTGAAATACAAAACATGTATTCTGAGAAAATTTTCCACCTGGTGTTTTGATCACGGAATAAATTGGTATTTCTGTATGAAGAATCACACTGTGAAATATCATAATCACTTCTGGTCTTTCCTACATGTAGGCCAGCACTTACATCTACACTAAAATAGACACTACTACTCTTGAATATGGCACTGAAAAAGGCAACTATCTGAGTAAGAATGGTTTGCAGCAAACAGATACCAAACGAAGGAAAAACAGTCTCTCTTTTTCCATTCCACCCCTCCTCACAGAATCAAAGGGTTGGATACGATTCTTACATTCTTGACAGATAAGATTAGCTAATGACAAGCTTTGGATTCATCTAGTAAATCCAGCAAAGAATATACAAGGAAACGTATAGAAAAAAGGCTGCTGTTGGCAAATTTGAAAGCTTCAAGTTCTTTCAGATCAGAACTTGCAGAAAATCAATTTATACATGAATTTTTGTTTTTCTTTTAAAACAACTCTGCAGTCAGATCAAGTCAAGCTTACCATCTGCTGCAGATAGAAATACAGCTATATTCAAGAATCACATTATAAAACTTCTTTGTAAACTTTACATGCAAGCTGTTCTTGTCAGAATTAAAGTCATTGTGATAATGCATCTTAATATTCAATCAGGCTTTAAATAAAGAGTGACAAAAGTCCACACATGGATGACAAGCTGTTCTACAGTAAATATTTTTGTATTTATTGAGAAGGGGCTTATGGCAGTTTAGGACATATTCCATCAGGCATTTCAGTCTAAACTACTTACAGAGTAATAAAACCAAGATAAAATCCCTGTTCTAAAATCCTCACCAAAATTTAGTTTTTAAATCAACTTGATCCTATTCCTATTCCTATTTAATTATGCTTTTACTTCATCATTTGCTTGAAAACTTTTCCCAGCTGGTGGCTGTTACAGAGTGGAAGACTTTTAGCACCCTGTATTTTAAGCAAGGCTTTATTCCCAAGTGATGCTGAATGTATCTATGGAAGAGAAAAAGCAAATACAATGTAATTTTTCCATTATAGCTGACCCTCTAAAGCAGAGTAAAAATTCTTCCACTTTTTTATGTAATTAAACTTGTTAAAGCCATGTCCAATATTCCTGGAACTGAAGGGATACAGTACAAAAAAACCTTGAAAGTTCCTCTTCCACGTACTCTAGTTAGAAACACAATTTACAGAAAAGCAGAGGCAAAAGAAAACATTATGACAGGTAGGGATAATTTTTTTTTTTCATTTTCGATTCCATTTTGAGAAGTTAAGAGGCACATGTTGCAATTAATGTAGTTAACTACTTACTACAAGTTCATTACACATTACTGTTTCTGTTATAGCAACTACACAAGTAACTCAATACACCAGTGAAAAAACAGTTTATAAAACACCTGAATGAAACAGATATACTATATGCCATCACAGACAAGCATACATCATATAAAATAAATCTTAATGCAGATAAATAATCTTACCCTGATGTTGGATCAACAGCTATGGCCTTAGGGTTATTGAGATCCAGCTCGATGAGGGTAATGCACACTGATCCGTTCTGGTTGCAAACGAAGATCCTGTCACTGACGTGATCCACAAAGTAAAAATTTCCAGTGATCCAGTCAATTGCTATTTGCTGTACATCTGTCAAAAAAAAAAAGAAAAAAAAAGAAAGAAAAAAAGGCTTAGAAGTGCAATTGTAATACAAGTAACTGAACTGCTGGCTGCTTCACCAAGAAGATGCTCTACTCAGTTAAAAAGCTGTAGCTGTTTTTACGTGTATTATATGGTATATAATAAGGATTCTCAACACACAAATATTGGTTGGAGAGAATTTTTTCTTTTTAAGTACAAAAGTCTGATTGCAACTTCAAGGGCGTGAAAGATACATATTTGTTTGTAGTTCTTTTAAGTATTTTAAAGTTTATCATTGTGAATTTTTTAATGGTATATTCAGAAGCAACATGACTGCATGATGGTGCATCAGTGAAACAGGGGTCCGAAACGCTGGCGGTTGCAGATGGCAGTGGGAAGGCAGCCTCTGAAGCCATTCAAGTTCTGAAGTTAGTGTTCTAGGATGTCTGCTACACCATGGGGATGCTACACCGATAAAGCTTATAAAAGTTTATTAGTTATGCTTATAAGGGGACTAAAACCAGATTATAAATACTTCACAGAAATTTAAAAAAAAAACACTGTGGGTAGATATGCATGTCTAAAACCACTGTATGTAGTAGCAGACATGCGTGTGCATGCATGCACTTTCATTTAAATTACTTTTTTTTTTGCAGTTCCGAGAAAACTGGATGCTGCCAGATTTCTGATGCAACTGCCTCAGTAAGTAGCATTAAAGTCCCTGTCTACGTGATACTTGTATAGAGGCATTTCTTAACAATGATGCAGGGAGGTTTTGTTCTCGGGATGCTCAGGAAGCTTCACACCTACCTTACACAAGTGTTTTAAAACAGTCAGTTCTTTTTCTTGTGGGATCCTGAAACCACTTTTTGTAAATGCCTTCTAAATCCTGCATTTTTCTTACAAGTCAACCTACCTGTCTATACATAATCTTACTGTTACAGTAAGCAAAAGTATAAAGAAGCACAAAGCACATAACTTTATCAATTTCATTTAACTAAGATTTCTTTACTTCCTATTCTTGTTGACAGTACTGTATGATACCACTCTGTAAGACAGAATTAGTTATTCTTAAATTAAGAATAACTCAATTACTATATTTCCTGTTAAAAGTTTTCAATGATAAATATTCTTTTTTTATTTTTTTTTATTTTGAGAAATATATATTCATTATAGTACAGTGGTTTCAAAATACTGCTAACATAAGTTGCAATTCTTTCATGATGAGAAAAACCAGATGGGATAAAATACCATCTCACATAGTAGCTTTTTTTCGGTTACTTTCAGTTTTCTGTATTTCTATTATCCTTAAGAAGTTGAATTTTTAGTGTTTTTTTCTGCACTCCAGCAAGAAACTATTGCTACCATCACCTACATGCTGCATTGGAGAATATAAAGTAAACTTGATTCAGAAAAAAAATTGTAGTCATTGAGTTTGTGACAATAACTGAGGGCTTATGAGTCATGCATTTGCTAAATACTTAAAACAGACATGGAGACTCATGCATTGTCCTTCAAAGTGCAGGTAACATAAACAAGATTTACTCAATAAAATATCAGGAATAGCTACCAGCTGTATTCCATCTCAGCCATCCCATTACACAGTTCACTGCTGTCTCTTCTATCTCAGATTTCTCCCCTTCTGCTATTCATTTTCCTTTTAAGTCAAAGCGAATATTATGTCGCTTCCCTTCTGATAGCTCCTATTACAAAGATCTGCTGAGCCAGAATAAAGAAATGCTCCATTTAGTCCAGTATCCAACCTCCAGAGGAGGCCAATGTCAGGTACACTCTGAGACATATGCAAGCGCTAACATACTTTAGACAACAGGGAGGAAAAGGTTTTTTTTCTTCTTGTCCAAACAAAATATAGGACATGGTTTTAAAAATATCAGAAAAAAACTCTGTCCCTCTGGAAATCAGTAATAGTTTAAGCATTTTCAATGTGTCTGCTTTCCATTTTCAGAAGTTAGATTTGTAGAATTAAAGGTTTATGGCTCACTGATTCAGTGAGACTTCTGAAAATTGAAGATAGGCTTCCCTGTAATAGAAGCATTTCTGAAAATATTATTTATAAAGGATGAAAGTTACAAAAGGGATTCAATTTTAAATATTTGTAGAAATAAAATTCCTGCACTGAGAGCTCCAGAAGACTGCTATACATTGGGAAGGGAGTGAAAAGGAACAAGCTTAAGTAGCAGCCCACTGGAGGAGGGTACTGTTTTCTTCTTAACCTGTGGGAAAAGTACCTATTTTTACCTAAATGTGATATACACCTGAAAGGCATGTCACACACAGATTATTAGATCTGTTAATATAACAACACTGACATTTATAAAATGTTGGCTCTATTCTTTCCTTAAGTTATTCATTAATGTATCACAAGAAATGGCACTAGCCAGGGTTTTTTATATGGAAAAGAAGGATAATTAATTGCAGGTCATACTAGGGATAACCATTTGCATCACACAGTTAAAACAGAGGCTGCTCAGCAATCCAGGCAAGTGAGGCATCCAGAAGCAATTTCACACCATAACCTTGGTGTCAAAGACTTCAAAAAGCATCGGTAGCTCTTAACACCTATTTACCAGACCTCCCTTCCGCAGCAGGTTGTCTTTGGGAAGGGCACGGAGGTCCCCGCAGCACAGGCTATTTGAGAGACTTAGGCTCATTACAACTGCTTTCCTTGTAAAGCTCTTCATTACAAAGCATGCTATGCTTCAAGACTTAATCATAGAATTTCCAGAAAAAGCAGCACATCAATTCCCATTTTTCTTCAGAAGGCTACTGCATGAAATGGAAGAGACATCACCCACTATGCAAAAAACACTTCTCTCAAAAACAGACCTTCTGGGGCAGTACATCACCGTAATCGAGTAATTAGCCTGGACATCCAACGCACAGGAGCGGTTGCATTTAACAGTTCCAAATACGTTGTGTATTTTAGGTACCACTGATCTAGTGGGGGTTTTGTCTTCTTTGTCCCACGCGCTCTGAGGTGAACTGGACACAAGTGGTTTCTCACAAGAGGTTTATGAAGAATTCTCCAACTCCTTTCCTCCATAAAATTATATTCTACATGAAAAATCCACTTAGCTAGCAGATAACAGTTTTTATGAATCAAACTTTTAATCTCTATGGTTTTGCTAGCAGCTGTGCATTAAGCTGCTTTGAATGGCTCTCCAGTTCTCACACAAGTTCAATGCACTGAACACCATGGAGATAAGGTTTTGGTTGCACTGCGGACTTCTAAAATATATATAACTGCTTGCACTCAAGAAGTTACTGAATTAATTTCATGCCTATTTCTGGACTCCTATATTAAAATCCAATATGTACAGATGTCTAGACCACTCACAACTTTAAAGTAATTAATCTTTTTTTCTTTCATTCGCACAGTTTCAGAAATCTCTAAAAAGAAATGCCTCCCATGGAAAACACAGATGTTTATTCTGAGCAATCTTGTATATATTTTTGAGGTTTTCCTATATTAATAATAGTTTCCTTGGAACATTTCTGCCAAATGTGATCATCCTTCCTTTATTACTTTCTAAAAACTAGGATTTCCTCTTAAGGACTTCACAAAGAATAGTTAAGACATCATACAGTCTAAATTCTACTCTAGTTAATGACATTATGTAGACCATGGGCACAAGCAAAAGTGTGCCTAGAAGTATACTTTTCCTGTTTTTTTAAACACACAAATATTATTATACCTTTAGAGAAAATAGCAATTTTACACGATAGTGGCTAAATCTTCAAAGGGCACTGGGAATATATGTTTTATGGCCAAAATATAGTTTATGAAACTCAGAGTCATATTGAATGACTGTCTTTTTTCACTTTAATTTTCAAACATATAACTTGTACTGTACGCATTACTACATTTATTTCAATTTCAAATCAAGACTTGCATAAGAAGACTTTAGTTAACAGGAGAGAAGGAAAAGCAGCGTGATATTCTTGTATTTATACTGCTGTTGTAATCAAGATTCAGCACACATACTGCCTATTAAAATCAATATTATATTAACAGATTTCATTTTTTCCAGACATTAGAGAAAGACTAGAAACACAAAAATTAGTAATCTTTCTCCAATTATACACTTCAGTAAAATTATCTCTTGTTTTTAATGTGAGAAATGATCTAAGCAAACTATTTGGTGGAACTCATAGGAGTTGGAGTCTTTTTTAGAAACTTCTGAGTGAACTGGGGAATGATTTTGGATAAATATAATGAAAATTAAAAATGCTCATTGCACTCTCCATATGCTTTGGCTAATAATGAAAGAGATAGACAACCTCCCTCTATTTTAAGGGAAAGACCTTAGCTTCTACTGCCTTATAAACTTAAAATTTTCCTTGCTCTGAATGTGACTGCAATGAGGACTGCCTAAAGGAACTCAGAAATCTGCTCAAGACTCAAGGTGCAACAATTTCATTGACAGTTACTATAGCAAATTAGAATCATGATTCATTCTTGCTTTTTGGGCATGGTTTTGGATTATTTATTTTTTTAATAAATATATACAGCACTTCAGTATTCATTTCTTGCTTGCATTTTCCACAAATTAATGTATATATTTGAAAATGCTTAAAAATAATCTCTGTTTTTCTCACAAAATTTTTTTTTTTCTTTTGCAAAAGTTGATCTTAAAGGAAGAATTATTTTGATCTACCCAAAAAGCTAAAAAAAAAAAAAAAAAGTGTTATTTTTTCTTCCATAACCCATATACATCTCTTCCGAATGAATGTAACATTCAAACTTCCACAGAAATTTCATGCTGTATTCTGGGCTTGCCTGGGGGAGATGAGAGAAGGGGAAGTGGTTTAAAAAGTGGTGGTTTTATCTTTAATCAAAGAGCGTGGGCGGGCAGGTACCCTGACTCCCCATGAACGCAGCCTCGAAACCACAGTTGCGGGGAGGGAACCGTTTGCTCCTCTTACTGCGCCAAAACGTCAAGTGTTTATTTTACAGAAATCTTTCCGCTTTGCAAAGAGCAGCTTAGTGTTGTCGCAGGTAGTCGGGTCTGCTAAGAGTCACTTGTTTAATTTATTCTATTACACAAGCACGGTGGTTTTGAGGACTGTGCAACAGTTTGGACGGTTGGCCATATGCTAGGGGAATAGACGCTTCGGAGAAGAAAGAGAGGATCGCTGTAATAAAATTTTCAGGAGCTTAACATTTCTGTAACGAGCATCCTAACACATGGACGATGTCAGTCTAGTCCCCACCGATCGTGCAATATAGGAGCGCGATGGTGCTGCTCAAGAGCCTCGTGCGGGGAAGAGTCACCTTCGGATCCCCCTTTCCCAAAGGCCAGGAGGAGAGATCTGCAGATCTCCTGGGCATGTTCACACCCGCTTACTCTACATTCTGTTATGTCAGTAGCTGTTTGCCTCTGGGGCTCGCCTTCATAAACCAGCCTGGAGTGAATAAGGGTTTGCTTCACTGTATTTTGACTAGGGAAGCATCTCCTGCTTCCTGCTGAGTCAAAAGAGGTGAGACAGAAACCAAGGTTAAAAAAAGATTAATCTGGAAGCCAAAACCATGAAAAATGAGATAAGAGAAAAAAAATAAGTGAAAATGGGACAACGTATTTGAGACATTGTGCATTTCCCTCTGTTTTCTCAATCTTCAGGGTGTATTTTTTTCCACATATAGGCTGTATTTTTTTCCACATATACACATTTTATTTCTGCACGACTCAAAAGCTGCTTTCATTTTTTGATTGAAAGCTGAGATTTTAGGAGGTAAGGCTTTGAAAACTGTTTAAGGTAGACAAATAATAAAAGTGCCAGGCATGGCCAGACTTGCTTAGTTTAATTTAATATCTATTTAGAAAAAAAAGAGATAAAATTATCTATTTATAAAGGAACAAAATTTACTCCAAAGAACAATAGCAACCAACTTGGGGATAGGCTTTTTGCCTCTACCTGTGTAAAAAGCCAAGTTTTGAAAAACAAGACAAATGGTAGCAAGCCTTTCTTTTTCTAAAATAGCCAGTAATTGTCAGACCAGGAAAATAGCATTTAAAACACGCATAAATGACAGGCTGTGAAGTCTTGCAGAAGCATTGCCTTTGCTGTGCCTCTCTTCTGAGAGTAACGTTCCTAATTAGCAGCCCAGACAACCTCATACTGACACTGTGGCTTGGGAAAGTTAAGCTGGCATAGATTTTTCTGTGCCCCTTCTGCTGACAGCAATTTGCCATAATTATGTCTGCAATGCCATTTACAAAATATGATTTTTATTAAAAAAATCACCATTCAATAACTTAAACACACTGGTGTCTAAACTCTTAACAGCCATGTCCCGAGTGATTATTGCATATGTTTAAAAATGAAAAATCAAATGAAAAAATCCGTCTTTTTCAAATGACTCATCCTCAAATGTCTGATTCCTTTGAATTAAATCGGCCTTCTCAGATACTGTTTGTAAAAAGTATAATGCAAAACCTAGAACATCCTAAATTTAAATAAGCACTTTAAAGCATCCAGACTTCCAAGTTCCTCAGAAGAAAAGAAACTTTTTCCTCTTGTTTGCCCAGTAACATAATTTATATTTCAATAAATTGGGTTACGGTCAAAAATACAGTTGGTATTCTTGCAACCCTACAGGATGTTAGAAGATACTGCTTTAAAAACCTATAAATGCGAACATTTAGACAATAGCACTTTCCCCAAGCTGAAGAGTTTTCAAAAATATGAGCCTAATCTAAATATTATGAATACTTAATGAAAGCATCCTGATAGCTCATGAAGACACCTAGTCTCTCAGAGACGTAGTCTATCCAGTCACTTAGAGATTCAAGGATTCAGCTTCCAACTAGGTATAGAAAAGAACACATTTAGGCATTTATTGAGTATGGGCATTTTTCTTTCTGTTTAAAATCAGACTTTTATCCTTCTACTGGATGCAGCCCACTTATCAAGAAGAGAAGATTCAACACCTGAAATTTCACATGATTTAAAATTAGCAGTTCCATACCTTCCAGAAGACTCCATGAAGACTGTGACACAGTCCGGCCTACAAGATCCCTGCCAGTCCTCACATCTATGAATTGGTGTCTGAGCACCAATGACACGATCTGGTCACAGAAGCCAGTTTTGGGGCCTCTTAAGCAGTCCAGCAGATAGCTACGCAAGTTTGCTGCTCAGCTCAAAATACAGTTTTGGCCCACCGGTGGCCCTGTTCTACCTTCACCTTGCCTTGCAACAGTCCCGTTGTACACTTTTGCTATTTCTACAAAAGTTAGACTTTTCAGTTTTTCTACGGCTTAGTTTCTTAGGCTGCTATGAGACACGTAACTACAGATGGAAGCCAGGCAACGGAGTGTTATTAAGACTGGCACGCCATAGTACGTTGGCTGAGGTTGAACATCGAGCAGGTACTGAGAGGGAAACGCGGGTTTAACAATAATCTTCTTCCTCCCATTGGGAACCCTGGGATCTACAGAACAATAACAACAAAAAATCACACCTTCCTCTTCTAACAAATCCCTCTGTTTACAGAGCATTCTGAGGAAATGTGATGATGGCGGACCCCAGGTGTGCTTGGGTCTGCGCCTTTGCCAGGAATTTTAAAGCAGGGTAGCAAAATCTGGTCCTAAATTTTTTCGCGTATTTCTTCTTTTACTCGTGTTATAGAATGATTCTACCACACAAGGCATCAAATTTCTGGAGTGAGTAAAATGAGTGAAATTTGCTGTTACTGGGTCTTGAGTCACAGAGTTGGCTGTGATGCCAACAGATTAAACGAGTAAGGAAAAAGTGTGAATCAATGAAATAAGGGCCTTATGAATGGCCCTATCTTTTAATCCTGAGTGTTAAGATTTTTATAAGGAGTGAATTTTCTGACATGAATCTCATGTCAGAAACAAGTAAGAATAATTGAAAACCATAACGTTTCTAATTTCTGCATTACTGAGTTTCAAACATATTGCCCAGTGATTGTAAACTTGTAATGGGGTCCCAGTAGCCTGCATACATGCTGAACAATAAAGACAGATTTATAGAGGTACATAGCTATAACGGCCTCTTTTTTTTTTTTTTTAACTGCACATTCAAAAGCTTCTTATAAATCTGCTGAGACTGTAAATCAAACCCAGTTATTTACTTCAAAGCAGTTAAGTCATCCACTGTTAAAATTAAAGCATAATTCAGCCGCAATAGGCATCCCATCAAGCATGTGGACTAAGAGAACTGCTGCGGGAAAAACGACGCGGCTACATTAGGCTGTAACACTCGCCTCGTTTAACCACCTTCCATCAAAGGCAAAAGTGTACAACCTTCCACCTTCCTAGGACTGCCTGCTGCACATATTATGAACTTCATAAACCATCGTCACACAAAAATAAGGTTGCTTAAACATTTTCCCATAAAGACGCTAAGTAGTGGATTATTACAATTTTAAAGATATGCCAGTAAAACATGGAGTTACTTTTGCAATACAAAGTCTTTAAGGAAAATGACTTTCAGAGAAAGTTTGAACAGTTTAACACCAGAGGTAGGCGATGGTGCTTTAAGGAACGCTTTTGGGGGGATAACGTAGAAGTAAATTATCTTTGTCGGCTCTTAAAAATAGGGTTAGGGAACAAAGGAAACTATTCTTGCACGCTTTTTGTAGAAGGTAGCATTTGTCAGACAACACTGGTTCACAGGATCTGGAGTATGCTGTGGTTTCTTGCAGGTAAAATGCAGGTCATAATTTTGTAGGATAATTTCATTTTGAGCCCACTATATCTGCTATTAGCAATTTACAGTCTAGACAATATGAATATGCAGTACATGACATGACCTAGTGCTACAAATCAATCTGTTTCTTTCCCCCAAAGGGCATTATTACATTCAGTTTTAATCAGAAGGTAATACTGACCATAGAATATTTCATTCTGATATATAGATACATTCATATTGGGCACAAAAGTCTTTATCTTCATCTCAAACATATTAGGGGAAAAGGAGAAGACATTACACTTCCCAAAAAATTTTATTGCTAAAATAAATTTTATTACAGAACTTGTTTATAATGTAATTGAAATCTGCATACCGAGTCCAATTTAAATCCAGCTTGAGAATTACAACTTAGAGGATACTAGAAAATTTAAAAATATCTTCAATTATAAAAACTATGACCTGCACAGTTAGCAAACATATACCTTATTGTTCCACATAATATCTTTGAAACAAAACCGTATCATGTATTTTACTAGATGAGATAGCCTCTTTTTGTAGGGTTGCTAAGGAAAGAAAAAGAAATTGCTGCTTCTATTAAAGGACATTAAGCTGTTTTCTCCGTCTTTTTCCCCTCCCTCTAACAGAGGAATCACTGTCACCACCTGATGCTATCAGCACACTTGTACTTCTGCAAAACACTCAAAACCACTGTACAGCCCCCACTAATGTCACTTCCCTCGTATTATAGTTTGAGCAAAACAAACAAATAAAACCCTTCATGACTGTGAATCCTGACTGCCAACTGACTATAACAAATGCATACTCATGTAATCATTACCTCACCCTCCCTTTCTTCCTATCTGTCCTTTTTTTTTCATACATTTATTACATCTTTTCAATATCAGAATAGTAACCTTTGAGCAGAGGACTGTTATTTATTATATGTGACCTGACCAACAAAGCAGACAATTGCCCAGACTGAAAATAAAGGCATTGTTGATGCACTTAAAAAGAAAGTTTTCTTTTTTCTTGCGAACTTATTTCCAGTAATGCAAGAAATAATTAAAAAAAAACAAACAAACATGCGTTTAGAGTTATGTATTAATTATTTTTCTATCCATTTTCAAGCAGATGTCAGGACACTGCTTGCTTTTTTTTTTTTTTTTTTTAATTTCTATCATCATCACTATAGTGGTGGGATCCAAGTATTGGTGTACCTGAGCATTACCTTAAAATGGAATACCACTGTAGATTCCATTAAAAAGTCTCATAAACCAGTCAAATACCTGCTGCTTCCAGTAATATGGCTCAAACTCAATGCTCTTATATTTGCAGAACTTGAACTTTGCTTTGAGAAAGCTTCCAGCCCTTTCCAAAACTAGCCACTTCAGAAAGATATGAGGCCATAATCCCCCCTCTTCTCAACCACAGAAGTATTGTGTACTTTGTGCTAACTACTTCTACCTTGTGTATCCCCTATCATTTTAGCATTTCAGTTTTTAAACCTCACAGCATCCCTATGCCATATGGAAATACTGTTATTCTCATTTTACATTTAGAGGGGAAAAGACAAGATTACTTGCTAAATGTCATCCTGTAAGTCTCGGGAAAAACAGTGGTCTCCTGACTATCAGCATATTGCCTTTCTTCCTAAATCACTCCTCCTTTCATGTAAACGGTAAAATGAATTTGTCCTAACACTTGCAAAGAAACACAGAGGAGAGACATGAATATGCATTGCATCCTCCTCCAGGTCCCCTCTGCAGGGTATGCTCTTGTCTTCCTTGTAGTAATATCTTTTGCCTACCCTAATGTTAAATTACTTCTGCGATGAGCGATCCCCCAGGCAGCAAGATACATGGTGTTAATGCTCTCTGCCGATAAGAGCGGAGCAGGAGCGCGGCACTGGGTGCTGCCCAGGCTCTGCCTTCGCCTTACCCAGCACCCTTCCAGCCGCAGCTGGCTCTGCCTCGCACGAGGCTCTCCAGACAACTTGACAGTTCACGCAGAAGTGTATTTCAATTCTTTTCAGGGCAGCTATCTTCAAATTTATTTTTTTTTTTTTTGCTCAGTCTACTTTATGAAAGAATAATTGTCTGTCCAAGTATATGTTTGCAAAAGGAAAAAAAACCCAAAACTCAAACCGTGACCAATTATTTTGGAAGATACAGAACATGGATTGCAGTACATTCACACACTGTTGTAAAATATGTTTTCCCACTACTTCATCTTACTTGAGGTGCCTTTTCCCAATGGGTTCATTTCTGAAGCTAATGCAGTGGTTATGACTATGTAAAACAAATCTGAATTTTGCGACCAGTTGAATAGACTTAATCAATGACTAATCACTATATCCTCCGAAGAGTCTCAAAATGAAAATACGTATTTTCAGTGTATTCATAACTAGAAGAGAAACAGTACTGATCTTTTTAAACCCATCATACTTAGCTCCTTATAGATAAATAGAAAAATACTCCCCCATATTAAAAAATTGAATCATATGCTTAAGTGAAATAGCAACAAACGACACGCAAGCAAGTCCAAAAATGCCAAAAAGAGCAAGAGTGCCTGGAACTGCAAATTGTGGCAGGTATCCCCACACATTCCTCAATCAGCTCATTATTTTTGCTTGTATAGTGTGACAGAGATTTTACGCAATTACACATGCAAAGACTATCCAAACTTTATCATCAGCTCGAGAACTGTCATGGTAAATGCCTAACCCAACACATCAAACTGCAGCTGTTCTGTGACATGTTGATAAAATGCAGAGCTTCAGCTTTGCGCAAACAGACCAACCCTTTTGCATATTCTGTCCTCTTCTCATTTAATTACTTACAATGATTAAAACACTTTTTTCCAAAACTAAGAAATTTATATAGCTTAAGCCTGACTTTAGCAAAAGTGATTTACTCTGCTTAAAAGTTTTGTTATGTGTAATTTTTCAATTTCAGAATGAGTGCTTCACTAAAACCACTGTTAAAAATGTTAAAGCAAAAGCAAGATTTTATTTTATTGAACCTAACTGACAAATAGTGAGAAGGATAGGATTTCATCTTCCATTTTATTTATTTCATAATGCTGATATGATCCATAAGGTTTTCAGCATTTCAAGTTCCACTCCAAAGCTGAAGTCAAAAGAAAGTTTTAAATCAAATTTGCTTAATTCTAAGTAGAAATCCACAATGTAAATTTTGTGGATTGAGAAGACAAAAATATTTCTATGAACTGGAGATAATACTTTTTGAGCTAGTCATTGCTTCTGCCATTCAAAGCAGTTAAAACCTGAAAAAAGCAATCATATATTAAACCCCCAAATCAGATGGTGGTTTTAATTTGTCATGTCCACCACAGTGTAAATAATAATCACAGTTTTATCAACTTTTGCAAACATGCAATTCCCCTTTCTCTAAGGGCTCCTGATAAAGTACTAAGTAAAGAGCAAGCCCTTTATTTTATTCTGACACATACAAACTCTTTGGGGTGTCTCCATCACAGACTACAGTACAGCTCAGAAATACCCAGGCTATAGTGAGTATGGAAAGCAGACTAGTCCAGACCCTAAAGTGGTATAGCTTATAGAATTTCTTAAAAAACAGTGACAAAGATGCTGCAACTGTTTTTAAGTTTATCAGATACATAGCTTCTGATTTCAGATTTACATGGATTAATGCAATTTCTATTCATTTATGAAAAGCATGAACTTTATTTACCCTTTTCCCTGTAGCAGTACAAAGCATTAGATCAAACTATTAGTGCAAAACACAATTAGTAGAGCCACGAGTTAGATCACAACTTGCAATACTTGTGTTTTTATTCTAATACTCTTTTCATTGCATAAGATATGTAAGCAGATTTTTTTTCTTCCTGTTCCTTCCGCCAAAACATACAGCAAGCAGAGATTTTTTTGTATTGCTATGCACCTGATAGCAAAGGGCAAAGTCATAGTACATGTGATTAAGCCTGAGCAAATACGAACAGGGGTTGTGCCAGTTGCCTATCGGCCACTTCACTGATGTCCTCTAGACTCAGTTCTGTATGTAGCAGATAGAGCACAGTGCATTCCTAAAAATTCTCAGGCTCTTTGCTGAAAACATACTGTTTCCTTATGGTTTTAGCTACTGGATAAATCTCTGTCTGGGATGGACTTTGGTCTGTAATTGCTCAAGTGCTTCATTTTTTATATCAAAATATGGTACCACTTATGATGTTGGATGTAAACAAACAGTATTTTGGGTTAGATAGTTTTTCTTATGTCCCCTTCTTTCCTATAAAGACAAAAGTACTTTTGAAGAAGCCACAGACTTTTCTTTTTTAATATTTTTACAATGTTGATGCAACTTGCGTTCTATGATTTGTGTCTCAGAGAAAAGTCTTTAGGAGGCAGAGGAACTAATTTTAATCACATGATTCAAAGTGCATTATGTAAAAAGAAAGGTTTCTCGACTTCTTCAGTTGACTTTAGTGGGTTTTTTTGATGATGTCTGAATGAAAAAATTGCATTAATAAATTAATATCTGGAAGTACGTGGCAAATTTGCTGTCAATTAGTCTAATTGAAGCAAACTTGATTAGCATTGTATGTGACATGAATTTACAAATATCTCCACTTAAGAAGAAAACCACTAGCTACATCATGGAAAATGTGAAATTTATAAATAAAATAATAAAGTTCCAGTGGAAAATGAAAAAAAGTTCATGCATATATAATTAGTTGATGGTATCTAATTCTAAAATATTAATCAGATATTTTAGTGCCATTGAAGAAAGTTTCTAAGAGTGTGCACTTGAAGCCTCACGTTCATAACAAACCTTACTGAAACAGGCAGGTTACAACTATACGTCTCCTGTATATCTTCTATATACATCTTTCTTAGAAGAAAGGCAGAAGACAAGCTTCTGTGAATACTGAGGACATCCAAAGAGCCTGAAAGCTGTAGCATAGAGGACTTTTAACAATTGCTGTAGCTAGACAGTTGCTCAGATCCTACATGGGATCAAAAAGGGGTAGAAGTTTTGGTTGTAAAAGGCAACACCATTCTATTCTTGTTTCACTTGCAGCATGTTACAAAAAAAAAAAAAAAAAAAAAAAAAAAGACTTTCTGGTTTCAGCAGAGAGCAAAAAAGCCTACTGTACCCGTGCTGGAATCAGAGGAATGAGGGATCATCTTTCCTGATCTCCGAGAAGGCTGTGCTATGCAAATGTCTGTGTCTCCCTGGACGTTTGCCCATTATTGAAGTCCACAATGGATTTACAGAAGCAGAACAAGTTCTGTTTCTGTGAAAATCATATGACAAAGAATAGTTCCAGTGGCTACCAAGTAAAAACCAAAGTGAAGCCAACATGGTGCATATGGATCTCAAAGGCTTATGGGAAAATGTGCATCTAATCCCATAAAACATGCATTATTTAATTCCACATTTCAGAAAAAAAAAATTACTTGTGGGTTTTGGTTTTTTTTTAACTGATATTTCATTATTCTTGTATCTGGGGGTGTAAATGCATTTGTAAAATATTCACTACAAAATTATGCATTTTATATTTGTGGCAACCTAGTTATCTATACATTAGATCTTTATAGCCCCCCCAATTATTTTATTCTATCCTCAAAACCTTGTTAACAAAATACAAATGTTAGTGTTTTATGAGCAGTATAATAATACTGGAGAGTCCCTCAGTATGCCTGATAAAGATAAATTTACATGGTTACTGATACTATGACAAAGTGTCCACTTTTTATTTACAAAATCCTTCTGCTACAGTGGGAGGTGGCTTGCTTGCTCTTGGATTTGCTCCCTCGTGCAAGAGCTTTTCTATCAAGGAGGGTTTGGGATGTAAGAAGGCACAAATGATACTGTTATGTCCCACTGTTAGGACAATAGTGAAGCTAATTAAGATGGAAGTCCGAAAACGGTCAGCTAGGAAGCTGACAAATCAGGGAAAAGGGAATCTGACAATGCTGTGGTGAGTATAAGGACATGAAGAGATGCAGGCTTTGCAGAGACAGCACTCAGGAGATTGTCCCAGCAGAGCCTAGGAGTTCAGAAGAAGGGGTTGTTGGGGGGGGAACGCAATCAAAAATTTGCACAGAGAAATGCTACTGAGATAAGACATTTTACTTTCTGTACTCAGCCTGAGAATTAAACTGTCCAGGGCATGACTACTGCAAAGTATGTAAAAAGAAAATAGGCAGCACTCCAGCTTTGCTAAGAACAGAAGCAGGGTTTTGACTGATGTCAGTGAAAGATCAATTGTGGAAGCTGGGTAAGTAACAAAGCTTGAAGAAACAGTAGTATTGTATCTTTGAATGACTGAACAATTCCACTCTTGGCAATTAACAAGCAGTTAACAAACAGCTCTTGTGTCAAAAAGGATTAAGTGCAGGTAACCTAAGGTGGAGGGAAATGCCACCAATTCAGAGCATCTGCCATGGAAGCTTGTGCCTCAAAATGACATAATGCAATGTTACAGGGACACTATTCAAGCCGGTAGCATAATCCTCAAGTCAAGTTGAATGGACTGTATCCAAAAGGTGCATCAAAAGCAGGCAGATCCTTCATAGCTAAAATTTAGAAGCTCCTAATATATGCAAGGCCCTCTTAGGATCTCTGTTATACAGATTATATCTTAACTTTTGTGCAAACGCCATCAAGCATTGAGATATACACCCGAATATATGAATACTGTTCATAAAAAAGATAATGGATTTGCAATACCTAATATAGTCAAAGGATGAGATCCAACTGATCGTGGTTGTTGGAACAGAAAGGCTGAATGAAAAGATATGAATTACCCTTACTCTTCTAGTAAACCTGCTGATCATCAAAAAGACTATGTATAACCAATAGTCAGAAAAGACTAGCCGGGAGCTAAAGATAGAAGCACACTGATAAAAGCAAGTTTCTGTACAGGCCTAAGTCTCCAAAGGAGCCTTGTCATTAGAGGGGGGCAGAAGAACTGTATACAAAAGGACAATGACCAGATAGCATCGTTTCCTGCGCTAAATAAAAGTCCATACTGCAACAAGAAAGCACCTCAACAACGCTGTATCAAATATTGAATCACAAGTTCTGTAAGCCCGGGTACACCAGAATGAGGAATAAATGTATGGGCAGATGCAAAGATCATGCAAAGAAAGCATTTACCATATCAGGCCATGGGGTATGAAGGACATCCAACTAAAGATTTGGACTTGTGGCTGCTCTGAAGGGGAATAGCTAAAAGCAGATGGAAATTAAAACAAAATGGAAACATGGCAACATATGAAAATCACAAGAGATACTCAGGAAGACATGAGGACAGACTCAGAAAAGATGTAGTCTTCCACATATGACAGTGATGGATCCATGTAACTACCCAAGATGGAGGCCAAAGCTGGTTCCCTGTTAAGCATCACCAAGTTCCACAGCAGTGGTCTGTGCTGGAACCTGTGTGGGATAACATTCCCAAGTTACCTGCAAGATGACATGAATAACAAGGTGATAAAGTCCAATAATGAAAATAAGGTTTCCAGAATAGTAAAGAGGAAGGTCAGTTTTGAAGAACTGCAGGACCTCCGGAGGCTGAGTGACTGAACAGTAAAAGGAGATGGGAAATTCAAACTGAATAAACATGAAATTAATGAGAAAAGTATCCTAGTTTTCTATATTTAATGATGGCTCTGTGTAGAGCACTTAAGAATGAGATATCGACACTACCAAAAAAAGCAAAAAAACCCCCTACCTTTGGACAAAGTAAGAAAGGTCACTATGCCAGAAACAGCATTTGCCCAGTCTTCCCAGAAACGCAAGAACAGCAATGCAAGATCAGCCAGGGCTCTAGGAGTGCCAAGTGGGCACCATATACAGGACAAGTATGCTGTGATATTTCTTTAGGATCCTCTTCTCACATCCCATTCTAGCTCTCATTACTGTATCAGATGCTCTGAACACTACTAAAGTGCCATGTGAGGTGTAAGTGACCTTTGTCATGAAGGCTTCTCATTTCTGTTCATCTTCTAGGAGGTCTGCAAGCACGGGCTGTCTATCACAGAAGAAAAAGGAAAATCACATTCTACAACTATATTGACAGCCTATAATGCCTGTCTGGAGACAAGCTCGGGGCCGAGCGTATGTAGGAATAAACACCTCCCCCTAGATCTTCACAGTTGTTCTCCTGAGTAAGCCAAACTTTGCTTTGATTTCTCATGAATATTCACAGGAACTTCACAGGAAGGTTGCTGACAGAAGCACTGTCTCTAGTGCTTAGTGTTTCCTTCAGTGATTGAGCCTTATCAATGCCAAGCTAAATGACTATAACTGTTCTGAACACAGCACTAGTAGTTGTGGATAATCACTGCTAGGAAGTTTTTGGGTCAGGGGATGGGAAGGCAATTAGGGAGACCAAAAGCAGGGAAGAAAACAGGAATATAACCAAACAGACACTGTTGGATCCTGGTAAAATACTCTGGGCTCCCTGTCTGATCATGTTCACAGCAACCATATCCAAAAAGTGGGAAAGCCAAAAAGTCAGCTTTGGTTTGCGCTTGTGAGGGCAAGGAGAAGGTGCTGGGTTCCACGAGCAGAGAGATGAATACTTCTCCCCACCGGAGACTACCAACCCTCCATGCCCATCACCTGTTTCCAACCTTGGAGTGACTCTTCCCCTGTGCTGTGGTCGGGCAGGCTGGGGAAGGCAGCTAGATTAAAACTGAATTAGTACGGAGGAAGCAAGAGGTTTCTTTTCATCCAGATCGGTCCTGTACAAGCACATCTGCCAACAGAAAAGCCTGTGTGCCTTCCAAGGTGAGGCAGAATCAACTGTCTGGAGGTATAAAACACCACAAGGTGGCAAACCTAAACAAAAGCATTCCAGGATTTGTACTGGTGTACCGTGATAACTGAATGCCAAGAAAACCTGAATCAAATACCAGCCAAGCAGAAAATATCATGCTTTGAAACATCATCCCAAAAGAGATTTTGTTATATTCTGCAGAAAAATAGTGGCTAAAACCCAGGCTGTGCTGCCTGGTGCTTGTTTGGAGAGCATGTAAGGTGCTTGGTACTTGTAACGATGAAGATGCAAAATGCCTATTAAAATGAAGAAGGAGATTCTGTCATCCAGAAGGTGCTGCTCTTGCCACCTGCGCACTCCAACACACAAAAACATTAGTAAAAGATTGCACATCATGGCTTTGAAAGGGCAGAAAACTGTGAGAGATTTTCCACATTCATGCCATTTAAAAGAATTTTTGCTAGTTTGGTCCTAGAGGTAGCACTTAACATAAATGATTGTTCCTGAAACTCTTCCTGTACTAACTGGAAGCAGAGAGTGAGCTAGTGTAAAGTGTCAAGGAGCATGTCCGTTATTATGGGCAGGGGTTGCACAAGACTCCCTTACAGGAGAATCTTCCCTGAAAACCTATTTGGCTCCGACACTTTCTGCATGAATCCTTCCAAGAGGAAATTTTCCAGCTTCTCTTCCAAAAACTTCTAGGTCTTAAAAAGACAAAGATGAAACAACCTGCCAATGCTTAGCCTTGCCTAAGACAAGAATGCCTGCACTGATGTTACCATGCCTACAGAAACCTGTCGTTATTTAAAAGGCTAAAACTATCAAACAAAACCTATCCAGGATATAATAAATCTTACAAGCCTGAAACTAGCTTAATAACTAAGCACAGGGAATGTCATCACTGGAGTTGCGTCCCGTTCCCTCGCAGCAAGCAACACCCGAGCATGGCATCAGCCTCTCTGCCTTCTGTACCCTCACACAGAATAAGGTACAGCTGCAGACCGAGTTAACACTGCTCTTCAGAGGAATCCGGCTCTATCCATCTGGGACACATACACCCCAAAATGAAGTCATATTGGACTCTCTTTTGAGGGAGAATGCTAGATACCAAAGGACCCTAATTTCTTTTCTTCTCTGAATCCAAAGCTTATGCTTACTACCTGGAGCTGGTACCATATGACCTATCATGAAAACAAAGTCATTTTCATAGTCCCTGCTTTCCTAAATGTCATCTTTCGTCTTAAAATATGATCTACATTCTTTATTCCTAACTACAAGACTTACCTGCCTTCACTACAACAAACATGTTGAATAAGTCCACTTCAAGCAGTCCCAATCACTTTGTATAACTGACTTTTCTACCACTTTTTGTGTCATATACAGATAAGAAGTTTTCTTCCACTAATAAAAAGAACAGATTAGAAGACTGGGGAGGGGAAAAAAAAAAATCCACAATTTTTCTTGCTGCTAAGAACACTTTTTCTTTTTTTTTTTCCTAATATTTTTAGGAATATCCTCTTTCCGATTACACATAAAGACAAAAAAAGTTTCCTATGAAGAACGGACCTTCCATTTTAATGTGAATAACTCCATGGGCATGAGCATTTACTTGTCTTGAGCTGCCAGAGAACACAATTACACTTGAAAATGCTCAGGCTGAAATTCTTGACAAGGAGTTAAAATGAATTAATTTGCCTCATTAGATGTAGTGCTGTACGATGAAGAGAAATAGCAGAAGTCATCTGATGGGTAACAGAAGGTGGAGGGAAGAAAAGGAAGAATTTAAAATTAAAACTCAATTTCACAGTAGCCACAAAATGACCTATACATGTGTGGAGGCATATATAATAGTTAACAGTAACATGAGACTCCTGCCATGTCCTTGCAGGCAAAACTCCAGGTATATGTCTGGAAGGGAAGATATTAATCAGGCGGATAATTTCTGCATTGAGTACTGGGGGGGAAAAAAACAACCAACAAATCTGCAACAGCTGAGTTCTGATTGAACCTGTGGAAGTTATTATTCCCATAAAGAGCAGCACGTTGTCCGTGCTGTCTCATGCCTCGGACGCCCCAGTGAAGCAGTCTGTGGAGACCGTTCACCGCCGGGCTGGGAGCGGGAGTGGGACAAAAGCAGCTTTCACACTACTTGTCCCTCCTCGGAGGCATGCCCAGACCACGGGGATTGACGCTGCTCCGTGGCATCAACCACAGAAGAGCGTCTGTGGATGTGTGTGCCTGGGAAAAAACACCACCAGAGTGAAATCTGCTCGATTTTGTCAGTCAGATCGCCAAGCCTGACCCCAAGCAATGTTTCGCTAAGTCTCCAAGTGCTATTGCCCAAATCAAAATTAAACAAGGATTTGGAACAAGCCTCTGCAGTCGATTCACGTCCATGGGAATTTCTATTCTTCATTTAAACAAGACTGAACGATTACAGTGAAGTTTCAGAAAAATATTAGAGACCACAGGCTGATGTGTACTAGTACTATGAAAAATGATTAGCTCATTAATTCCAGGCACTGTATTCATTTCAAACCCATCATATAGCCTTAATTTTGCAAAGAGATGCACTAATGCAGATCTGAACACCACAGAGATTAGCAATTCTCTTCACATGCAGAGAAGAGAGGGAGACGAATGCAGGAGAGAACTGGTGGAGAACTACAAAACATAGTGCTAAGGTCCGCTCTGATGATGAAGATAAGTCACAGAACCGACACACATACAGTTCAATACAAAACAAATTTTGCTAAGGACTGTAGTTAATCTGATTGTTCTTAATATAAGGAAAATAAAATAAAATAAAATATCAATAACAGAGTGAATTAAGAAAGCACAATCAAATACTACCATCCAGTTTTTTAGGGCTCTTAGATATCTGAAGTATGAAAAGCCCTCTAAAATACAACAATAAATGAACAAAACCTGAATAAAATTGGAAGAAGACAAAAAAAAATACACCTACACATCTAGGATAAGAGAGTCCTCTAAAAGTAAAATAGTCATAATGAATGGTGAACAAAAAAACCAAACCCCAAACCCTATTTTTGTTTGTTTGCTTGTTTTTAAATTTAATTTTCTATTCTAGTAAATATATAATTAGGAAAATAGGTTAAACAACCTGCGCTTACTCTGCAGAAATGACCACATCTTACAACAGCTATCTGGATAGTCTAAAGCACAATCTCTAAAAAGAATTCTTCACTTTGACATGCACTTCTAAGATTTATAATCAAATTTGTGATTTGAATATTCCTGAACCAGATGGTCAGAGAGTTTGAGATCCCTTCAGAGCTATTCTTTGAAGCCCATCTCTCCTTAAAAGGATTTTTCAAAATCTTAGGTACAATCTTAAGTTCCAGTCTTCAGTTTTTAGAAGTCTGTTATTAACACCACTATTGCACTCCTCAGTGCTGTGGTTTATAAGCTGATCTGTGGACAGCTCTTCTGTGAAAGATGAAGAAAATTGCATTTTTTTTTTATTGCATGCTATTTTGCAGTCTGTTCACATGAGAATGTGTAAGTGGATGAACATCTCGTTCAGAAGATAACAGCGTTCCACAAATTGAAAAGCTGATTGAGAAATAACGCTGTAATGCCAAAGACTAATTCAGTATGATGGGTTTAGGTCTTTTTAAATTTTTTTTGTCCTAATTGCAAAAAAGGGCAGCAATTTATTTCCAGTAAGTCAGGAAATATTTTGTTATTTTTAAGAACTAACACACCTATGATAGTTGACAGCAAATGTGATAAGCAGGTGTCTCTTTAGTTCATTGTTAATATTGTCCCAGTAGCAAGGAATCATTTTCGAGCTTTATGTAGCACTACTTTGCCAGAGAAAATGAAGCATTTTACATTTTTCTTCTGTTGCACTGTTTTTATAACATCCACACATTATATTTAGTCTATAAAATTGCACATCTTTAAAAACTTTGCATAGATAGAAATATTGCAACTTATACTGAATATATATATATAATAGGAGTGAGAAACATAAAAGTGCTTCAGTATGAGTTGCAATATTTAATGCCTTAAGACTATTTTCAACAGCAAGCCCCAAAATACTTCTGAAGGCTCCTGCAACAGTTTGCCGAGACAGACGCTACTGTTTTGCTAAAACGCTGTCAAATACTTACTGTGAAGATACTGAGCAATGTTTATTATCCACTCATCTGTTAACTTCCCAGCTTTTGTTATCTTGGTACACTTCAGCTGACTTGAAAGATCTCTTGATTCAATCCAACAAATTGTGTCTTCTTTGTAGCTGTAGTCTAGTGTCAAAATTGCAGATCCTTTTACAGGAGTTCGGGCAGACATTTTGCTTCCATTAAGGTATAAGACCTCAATTGTTTCAGAGCTTGCAATCAGAAGAAGAGGAGGTCTATCAGCAGGCTCTAAAAACAAAGCGAAGAGAATTTAAAGGGTTAAGTGACTGCGTATATCATATTTATCTTCTCTCTTTTAATGTAGTTTTTAATGTTCTTACCTGCATGTTTTAGGAGATATAATAAATTGGTTTTGTTTTTATTTTTGTAACTATCATATATTCCAAATTACTAGTCTATTTTATCCTGCTGTTCTAATGGTTCACATCATTAAAGAAAATTAATTACCCTAGCCCCACAGCTTCTGTTTAATTCCAAGTATCATTATTGCAACATTTTTCATGCCTAAGTCATAAAATGAAATACAACTTATGCAAATTATTTCTATCCGGATTACTGGCATTTCTAAAAGAATGAAGGCCAGGAAAACTTGCAGAACTTACGAGTACACATGAAATGGTAAGGTACTTTTCATATTAGAGTCTGTAAAATAAGACAAAAACTGCGGAGTGGATGGTGCTAAAAAAAATTAAAACCAACCTAACTAAAAAACTCAATGCAGTGAAACCTCGCTACATCGTACAGATGATGGGCCTAATACCGTGCATTATAAAGGAGAAAGTGTCATGCAATGGAGTTTCCTGACAGCCAAAACGGAACAAAGAATGCCTAGTTTTCCATTAGGTTACCGTTAATGTCACAGTAAACAAACAAAAAATAGGAAGAAGCAATTCATGTTAAGATATTACATGCAACTTAAAATTGTTGTCACGTTCACCTGAATCACTTTGCCCAGAAATCCTGCTAGTAATTTATAAAAATACTTGAGCAATGTGTGAATAATGAAGGAAACAAAAAAACCCCCATAGTGAAGAACATGTATCTTAAAATACAAAATGTTCAGCTTAAAACTTTAAAATGTTAGGTTATCCACACAGAGGAACGAACAACTCTCATTGAGACAAATTATTTTTAGCATGAGGATGAGTGCTATTGGGCACAAAAGCAGCTGTTCTTGCTCTGGGTGTATCTTTAATTGCATTACTGTCTCAACCATCCAGGGCTGGTTTGCAGTTATGCATCTGACGTACCCAACTGCAAATGGATATGATGAGGAGTCTGTTACACATGGTGCCACTGCTGACATTGAGTGACATCTTGTTCTAGATCTAGACTAGTACTTTAAACTGAAATAAGGTCCCAGTTAATCCAGAACTGTCAGGGGGACACCTGTATCAAAACCATATGCCAGCACTTTCCCTTTTTTTTCTGGGAAGAACTCCTTCATTAGAAACAGTGGGTAACATCGCTTTGCTTCCATTTATAATGAAGAACTGCTGTTGACATAAAATATTATGTAAATTGGCTGGGAGCAAGCATCAGACTTGTATGTGTTTAAGATAGAGGATAGAGAAACTGCTTCCTGAAAAATCCCCTGCCTATTAGAATTTGTTCAGCATTTGGAGACCTGCTCCAACCGAGACTGAGCTGATGCAGGACCTTCCGAGAAGATTCCCTGAGAGAGGAAGATATGGTGACCCTAAAAATTGCTTCAGGTTTAACTGGAATAACAATGATGTCTAATTTTGCAATGAAGTATGTTCACGTGAAAGACTTTCTTTGTTGTTGTTGTCTTTTGCAACATGGTCAACAGCACTACAACATGTCTATTCGTCCTGTTCATTTGTTAAATTAAATAAAGTTGTCAAGTGGGCAAACTTTTGGATGTTGTACTTAAAAAAATTACCCTAAAACATAGCAACTCACACTGCAGTTGCAAGCATATGTGAAAAATATTTGTGTTGCCAAGAGCTCTCACCCCAATGTAATCTGCTTGTATTCAAAGGAATAAATCAATGTTTAAGTGCCATATTGACAAGTAGTACTTTCGGTCAACATTCTACCTAATAAAGTTTTCAAAATTTTACTAAGCAATTCCAACTGTCTAAATGGAGAAAATAATTGCATAAATAAAAGGATCTGACAAATAATACTTCATCAGCAAGTCTGATTAAAGAGAAAAAAATGCTTCAGTGAATACAGTGCTTAGTGATCTCACTCAAATCCACAGAAACAGGCACTAAATTCTGTTCTTTGGTACTATCTGCTTTTATTTAAACATCTCGTTTGAGGATTTTTTTTTTATTATTTTATTTTGTCATGTAAAAAACTTCTTTTCTATAAGGGATCAGCATGTATTCTTTCTAAAGTGGATTTCATTTACTCTTTTCCTATTGTTTCTCATTCCATAACATATATTCTACCTTGTAACATACTTTTTCCCTCCCCAGTAAATCCCACACTGACATCTGCAAAACCACACTGCTGTAGCATTACTTCCCAAGCTTACTGACTCTCCTCATTGGCCTCACATTCACTTCCACCAATACATCAGTCTTACCCATGCATAAGAATTTTTTAAAAATTTCAGAAGATACCTAACAACTGAAGGGACTGAAGTTATTTGTGAAACAACCCCTTGTGGTGTAAGCCACAAGTGAAGCTCCCTAGTCTTGCTTTTTCCAAAAGAGAAGGCAGTGGGGTTCTTATTAAGCAATTTTATTTGAAATCTGCCAGGTGGGTCCATTTGCAGTCAACAGGTGGCTGGTGTACGTAAATCTCTCTTTCCCCTCTTTCTTATAAACTTCTGCTACTCATCAGAAGAAGAGAGCCAGACTTAAGAGCTTCTGTCTCCATCACCCACTCACCCCAGAGACTTCCCAGACTGGTACAAAAGGTATGTTTCCATCAGCATCGTGCTAATTTGGGGGATTTTTTTTTTTTTTTCATCTAACAGCTCTCTGCTCAGCTTCTCCCTTCCCACAAAATAATACCACTGCCTAATTCTGGGTCCAATCACTCCTTTCCCAACCAGCAGCAGCAGCGAGAAAAATCCTTTATTATTAGTTTTGCTCTTATACTTTGTGTTAAGTAAGGCACTTCCACTCTCTGCAATCTATAAAGCCTTCAAGAAAAGGCAGCTACACAGGAGCTGTTTGCAGTTACAAAGCCAGCATGGTTGTTCAATTGTCCCAGGTTGCAATAGAGAACCGTATCCCGTCTTGAACTATTTTGAATTGACCTATTGACAACTGTAACAAGGTTTTAATACCTCACTAAACTCCGGAGAAAGGCTGTATTTTAATATTAATGTCTAAGACATAAGGGAATTCTGAAAAAGAATTAGCGTCAAACCTCCTGAGCAGCAGCTGTAATCAAACCTGGCTGCAGACAAAGGAATCGTAAGGACTCGTGGCACTGCTAAGAGCTTCTGCTCAGCAGGCACTACTAAACATTAAAAATACATCTGTGTTCTGGCAGAACTTCTCCAGAAACCAGATTACTGAGCTTGAAATTATTTTTTCCAAGCAGCCCATACATGAAATAATTCAATGGATTGAATCAGTTAATCATGTTTTTTCACAGTAGGGTAGGTACCCTGCTTATTTCAGCGTTGCTCAGATAAAGGCTGATTTCATAATTACTTATTAAAAAAAAAAAAAGAGTAAAATTATTTTAATGATAAAACTATACAAAAATATTGAAAGTTCCTACAAAAAATATTTAAAGCATCTTACTGTATTGTTTAATGCACATGAAAACCAAAAAAGAAGATTAAAAAAAAATCATGTCTTCTCCCTCATGAAAACTGCTTGTCTGTTTCTCAAGAGCAGAATCTACAAAGCTTACAAGTTTAGTGGACAGATCTAGGATGAGTTACAGTGAGCTGACAGCAACTTTTCAAATAACTGGACTTCATGTGTGTTATTTCTTCACAAGGTTCGGGTTGTTTTTTTTTTTTTTTTTCATTTTATAGGAAAGATAAGAAGTAAAGAGCTCTCTAATCCAGGAAAGTTTTATGATTCACCCCTCTTGACTAGAATGAAAGCATCTTCCTTTGAATTATGTTTAAGATAGAGTAGTGGAAAAGATGAAAGACTTGCATTTCCCCCCTCCCGATCTTGTCTAAAATACAGATCAATAAGTGATGTCACAACAAATCAGAAACTAAGGCATTTTGCACTGCCAACAGTCCTACTTCTCCTCTGGAAGAAAAGCTTCAGAAATGCCAGCAATTTTTTTTTTTTTCTTCCCCCGCTACAATGACATGAAAAGGATAAAAACAAGAATTCAGTGTTTACAAGCAGCTTAAAAACCCTTCTTCTGAGGTATGCATTGTAAATTATAAGCACTTTGCTCTTAGCAATACCTGTATTGTATAAAACTCTGAAAAATATTTAGTGGCCTTGAATAAAATGCAGTCTGATTCTATTTTGGAATTAATTTTCGATGTTTATCCACAATATACCCCACAAATGGGCTGCTTTATTTCTAAAGCTTCAAAACTTAGTTCTGTGAGATTTTACGAGAAAACTGTGTTGTGAATCAATTTAAGAGTGATGAATCTTTTCTAAATACCAGAAAAAGCTTTTTGCTTTAATCATTATCAGTTCATCCTGCTTTATCTACATGACAAATGTTTCTTATCACATGGCATTTCTCTCTAGATAGGCTATGCAGATATACCAGGAACTTTTGGAAGAAAGATGATTTTTTTTTTTTCCTCAGCTAAAGATTTCCAATTCTGTAATTTTGTTTCCTTAAATATTCTTTTCATCAAATGCAGGCCTTGCGATATAGGCATACAAACTTGGTAAACAAAGATGTTCTAAAACTCTGTTCAGCAAAGCTATGTTTTGTTTCATTTTCCCCTCGGAAGAAGTCATTAACTGCTGCTTTATTCATAAAAGAAAGTGTGGTTAAAAAGTCTGGAAAAAAAACATGGTGTGCCCCCAGCTGTTTTGATACCTATTTTAACATCCTTCCCAAAGGTACGGTGCAGCTAAAAGTTTCCGGCTCCAAAGCTATTTAAATGAGCTGAGGAAGAAAATGCAGAATTTAATGAGGGATAAACCTTACCACCTTCACAGCCAAGCATTTGGCTGCCTGAAGGGTAAGAAAAAAAGTAGCTTCTGTGAACTTCTTTGCTAATTATACCGTACCACGCGCAGGAAGACGGTTGCGCAGGGATGGGCTCCAGGGCCGTGCAAGAGCTGCTGGGGATCTCCAGTGACCACCGCACTGGGACAGGGCTCCTCCAGACCAGTGCTCACCAACACGTGTCACCCGGTCGGCACCTTCCGTACCTGGGGTCTCCACCGTGTCCCCCGCTTCTCTACTCGTAAATATTCAGAAACCTCCCACTCAATTTACAGAGACAACCGAGATGTGGCAAAGGGCTGATAGTTTGGTGTTGCATATTGTGCCGTATCTAGGATCTCAACCTGGATGGCAATTCATATTCTTAGCAGATCTGCCGTTATTAACATGGAAAGTTTTACATAATGCCTAACCTAACCTAAACCTCTACTGCTGCTTCTTATCTTTCATACCTTTTACACACAGAACAGAATATTCCTTAGCTCATTTTCTTTATCTATTTGACAACTACTTTTGTCAAATGTAGACAAAGCCGATAGCTTGCTCTCTTCATCCTTATTTCCTTCAGGCTTTTTAAGGAAAAAAAAAAGTTGATACTTTTTCTAAGTGCTCTCTTTTTTCCCTTAGACACCTTTTTTTCCTGGATTTTGTTCTACTGATCCACAGTGCGTGGTGCTCATTACTGGATGTCCTATCCCAGCTGAAGACCTCCCAGTATTAAGTAGCAGGATTACTTCATACATCTTGGAAGTAATAATCCTACTTATACATATCAAGATAGTACCTCTACCCCTGCGCAATGGGATGACATGGACTCATTTCCAACCTGTGATCCGTTACACATTTTAGATACTTTCCACCAGCCTTGCTTTTGTCCCTGCTCAAACCTTATCCTACAAGGCGGAAACTTGTGAAAAGCAGCTTGTATGATCAGTGAGGCTACAAATGTAACGGTAAGGGTGTAGGAAAGTGACCTGCCAGCACATGGAAACTTCTCTATTTTCCACACAGTAAACTGGGCCCAGTGAAGCAACATAAGCTATTACAAGTCACTGCAGCTCTTGCAGAGCTCTGCAATAAAAGCACCTTTATTACTGTGCCTGGCATCTTTTTGACCTCTGTGGCCTGTGATGTATTTGACCCAAATATTCATCATATTGATAATTTAATCCAGCATTAATTCAAAGACAAGTTGTGTTTACACAAAAAAAAATGTAATGAGCAACACTCATTTCTTTGCAGCACTGTGATTTTGATTTGTACTGTCCTGCAGTGATTTCTCTGATTAATGAGTAGTGATTCCTTTCTGAAAATAACAGAAAAAGTGAAAACTACTGTAAAATAAGCATGATCAAGTATTAAAAAATACAGAGGAGTAGTTCTCCTCTGTTAATCTGATTCATTTCATCAAGACCACCAAGACACTGGCAGCTCACTACAACAGTCATTTTTTACACAGTCTGCTGGATCTAAGAAGGGAAACTCAAAGGCTCATCTCAAGCCCAGTACTGGCACCATGAGGATTTCCTGATCTAGAATTGTGTTATTGATTTTCATGTAGTGGAGGAAGAATATTAAAATAGTTTTACTTTGTATGGACTTTCTTATCTCACAGTACTTCGCTGTTGATTTTTAAAAAATTGCTCAGCTATGTTGTATGGATCAATACAAAACTTGGTACAAGCAGTAAAAAACTCTGTAACTCTTACTGGTGCTCAAGTCAGAACATATTTAGCAATGCTCTTCATGTGAGGAAGCCTCAAAAAAACCAGTAGACCTTCCTATTTTCTGATGACAAAATAACTACAAAAAAGGAAGACTCAAAATATATATAACAAACACAGCTTTAAACTTGGGTGTTGAATCATTGTGGATGTCGAATAATTGCTTAAGGAACTTTGGGTTTTTTTTTAATATAAAAGCATTGTTAATTCAATATGCTGAGTAAGAAAATACAGTATCGCTTCATTAAACACAATTCACTAATTTCCTCAAATACCCAGTCCACTATTACTAATGAAAACATGCACCAAGCAACGAAAAGCCTAGTGTGAATATGTATATCATGAAATTCACCTCTTGGGATATTGCAAGGACAGGGCAATCTCATGTCCTTTTTTAACCTAAGGATACAATTACCTCACAATCATTTCCTCTGTCTTCTCACTATCTCCGTTGTCCTCCCAGAGTAAACAGCCCATTTTTTTATTGTGGGAGGTAAATCTTTGATTTATTTATGAGCAGGGAAACTGGGAACTGTTCTTGGCTGAATTGAGTATTTCACTTTAATTAATAATAACCATATAATAACTTCAAATATTTCCCTTGGAGTATTGTCATAATATGTGAAAAGTTATTCTAGGGTTGTTGTGTGGCTCTTTGTAGTAGAGTGAAGGAAAGCCCATCTCTTCTGTGTTTGTCTATCTTTTCATACGTATCCTCTACGTTGGACCAAAACACAAAATATTTTCATTAAGCTAAAAAGATGTTAAAACTTACCATTTTTGGCCTTGCAGGATTTGTTATCAGGCTGAAGTACATAACCCTCCACACAGCTGCAAGTGTATGATCCATCTGTATTTACACACATCTGGCTACAGCTTCCATACATATTGCATTCATTCAAATCTAAAGGGACATTAATGAGATCTTGTTTAAGGATTACAAAAAAAAAAAGAAGTTCAACAAAAAATCAGAATTATAAGAGGAAAGTTTAAGTCATTAAGTCACTATGGTATGATGCTTTATGTTTTCCCCTTCTCAAGCCATGACCTTATCATGGATGTTGGCTGTTGAAATCACTCCAGTAAGCAAACAGGAGGCTAGGAGTTTTCAAGTTCAATAGCTATTAATTTTGAAAGATAAAACCTTCATTTTTCAAGTAGTGTCCAATGTCTACATCATGTTAGGAAGACATTTGTGTTCTTGTTCATACTAGAGACCACTAGTTATTGCGGTTGATGAATGAAGCAACATTTCAAGAGAGGAAATAATTTATTATCCTTCTCAACCTATTTATGCTGGCAATGTCTTATAGTTCCTTAAATGAACTGTCACAACTTCTACATTAAACCATCATCCACTACACCAAAAACTATATATTTCTCTAATAAATATAAAGAACAATTTTCTCAACTAGGGTATATAGGCATAATACCATAAAATCAAGATATGCTATTTAACAGTGGTTGAGGGTTTAAGTAATAAATTGACATTTTAAAAAACTGCTGTTGAAATTATTTCTTCAGTTATATTTTTAATCACAAAACATGACAACCATGGAGCAAAAGAACTTATAATAAATTACATTTATGAAGAATCTGGCTTAGCACTATTACTTGGAGAGAGGAGTGACTGGTAGTGAGCATATACATAAGGCAACAGAACTCCAATATGATTATAAAAAGAGAAAAAATAAAACAAGAAACAAATACCTGGAGAGAGAACTAAGAAGTCATATATTTCGAAAATGGAAAAGAACACCCATTTCAGTCTACAATTAATTATGCCAAAATAACATTCCCAGCTAAGTTGTATGATCTCAGAGTGTTCATTCATCAAAATCTAATCTAGGTGTGACTTTATGGGCACGAGGCGAAACGCTACAAGTTTTACAGGGTCTCCTGGTAGTGAGGTCTGGAGAGCAGCTCGCACAAATGAGCGGTAAGATTGGCTGAGCAGGGGGAAACACTCCCCACCTCCTCCAGTCTGGCTGAAGACGCTTTCCTTCCAGTAACTGAAGACTACCTACTGCTGGGGTGCAGGCACAAGAGCACCAAAGCAGCAGCAGGGAGGTCCTGATACCTGGCCCTTGCTGTTACAGCCTATTTCGTGTTTACCTGTGCAGCTTCTTCCATCACGGCTTGTTTCATATCCATCTCCGCAGTAACACCTGGTGCCATTCCTGGTAATGGCACATTTGTACTGGCAATTCATCTGCTGGCATTTGGGTAGCATTTCTGTAAATTATATTAGTTAGAGCAAAATGTCACTAAATGTTTTTATCATTCCTACATTGCAAATTTTAGAAACTTTTATATATAGGTAAGTGCATGTCTCAGGAAGGAAACACCACTATCATTTATGTTAGCTGGGTTTGGAAATCTGACACATACATTGCAAAACTCTTGCCTTGAAAATTGCATTTCAGCAAGTTAATAAATAGAAATCAGCATTTTATTTCTATCAAAAGGTGCTCACAAGTTTATTATCGAGGTGTACTGTTGCTCTGCTTAGACATCCATTTTTTGCACATCAGTCATTTTCAGTCAAAGCAATGATTTGGAAAAAAAAAAACAAAAACAAACCCAAACACCAAAGCTTGAACAGTTAGATTATAGTTATAAAAAACAGCCAAGGTTATGAGAAAGGTTTCAACATCTATGTCTTTCCTATTCCTCATATCAATTGATTTTCTATCTTTTTAAAGCTTGTTTTGATTTATTGATACACATATAACCTTCACAGCAATCAATGGGAATACGTTCTAGCTCAATAATTTAGCATTGGACACGTAATGCTGGATAAACAGTGGCCATTATATACGTCATTAGTACTGAAGTCCTTCATAGAATCTATTGCTTAAATACATACATCAGCACAAGGCATGATGCTAGCAACCAGAAGAAATATTGTAGAAATATACACTGTAGTGTTTTCCAGCATGAAACAGCATGAAAACAAACAAAAAAAACCTCAAACACTTCCCAGCCCCAAGCTGTATGACATGTATCAATAATTGTGCTGATCAAAAAAAATAGTGTTTTAATGAACAACAACATTTTTCCCTCCAGGAAAGTAAGAAAAGGATTGAGGAAAACAGCTTAAAGAGTTGATCTGAAGATATTTTTCAAACCTATATGCAGATGGATCAGAAAATAATCTGCAAATGGACAGAGAAAGGTTCTGGTACAGGGTTGGCTTTAAGTAACTGGGTATGTCCTAACAAAAAAGAGAAATCTGTATTTTGATATCTGGGCAGTTTTCTTCCATCTGATCATTATTCATCAAGTTCTACTTGGGAGTAGAATGAAAATGCATATGAAAATGAGTCTGCCTCAGCATCTGAGCCCTGGGGCTTCAATTCTGGAATGTCTGCCGGTGTCAAAATAAAGCTGCAATTTTGGGAGAAAAGTGGATGTGGCTGGCACCCAAACTTAGTACTTACTATAATGCAACCATTCTAAAAACAAAGAGGTTTCACACAATTATCTCAGGGCATTCCCTAGAATTCTGTAATCCACACAATCTACAGACTGACTAGAGGCTGATAAACCACCCACTGTCTAAATCTGCCCATTTCCCAAGTGGTTTGTGGGTTATTTCTCTGCCTTTTGTGCCCTTGTGAATAGGAAGATAATACATTTTTTGGCTGTAGCTTGTTTTGTTGGTTTCTTGTCCCTAGTCCAGTCCTTAAATCTATTACACCTTTCCAAGAACAAGTCCCACGCAGAATGCAAACCAGGAAACTTCCCTAAAGGTAACGTGAACTGGAACTGCACGCCGGGGCGTGGAGCTGGAACCAAGGCTGATTAGGTAGTATGTGTTTATTTAGTATTTCTATCTGAACAAAATCGACATATACATTTCATTTTCGAAGCAAACATGGATCAACCATCCTTTACAACCTATAATTTTCTCCCTCAAATATTTGTCTGATGCTGTACAGCCAGGAGCTTTTACCCGATGATAACTATTTGACTCACAAACAGGACTTGGCTAGTTTGTACTTTTTCCATAATGGGTGCAGACAGCCAGCAGCTTAAACCAGAATAGTAGGACCTGTACACAGCCAGTAAAGGCTGCTGGAGAACAGCAACGATAAATTGGCAAGTGAGATCCATTAAGGGAAAATTAATAAAAACAGTCTATCTGCTCATATGTTTCACAAACACTGTTCCATTTAATTGATTTTAAATCACTGCGGTATCACGTGGGTGGCTTTTAACAACAAAACAGTTGCATTTTCCTTACAGTAAGTATAACCGAAGTGCTGTGGATAGACCATTTCTGCCAAAAATATTTCTTGTCACACATCTCAACCTTCATTCTTTCTGCACTTTTTTATTTCTCATGCTGTCTCTCACAACTTCGTTGGTGTCATCATCCCATCTGCTACGCTTTTAGAAAGGGCTTCTCTGAGGAGGTAGTCTACTTATACTTCCTTCCCTTACACAAGTCCCTACATTCACTTCATCGTTAATACTGTCTGATCCTATTGATCAATTGATGAATTAATCTCAAATTTATTTTCTCAAAGGACATGTTTCATGGTCCACTGTCAATAATGGTTTCAGACAGCTAAAACTGGACCAGTGAGAAAAACAAAATATCTTCTGTCATTTTAGCCAGCTAGGAAAAGAAGCAACCCATCATTTCCCTCCAAGTTTTACACTAAAACTACTTTTACCAGTTTCCCTGGAGGGAGACGGCTGGCCAGGCAGCCAGCCTGGAATTCTTCAAGCACACCAGATTTTCCCACAAATCCATTTAAGAAGCACTGTTGACTGCCATATGTTTCTGACTTCAGACTAACATTTTCCCCCCACTAAATCATCCATCAGATTATTACAACAGTAATTTGCCTCCTTTCACAGCTCCAGTGAAAAGCTTTCTTATTGCCTGTGTGAGAGACACCTTCATGCCCCAGAACATTTTTGCTCTATTGCTGATCTGTTAAACCTGCCAGGGGAATCCACAAGCAGAAAAGCAAAAAAAAAAAAAAAAAACGACAACAACGTCAAGGGTAAGGAAATATATCTTCTATTTTACTAGTTCTTTTGTTTTCTTCATTTTAAGTAACTGATCCTGAAAACCTTTGGAAGAAAATGGAGTTTGTTTGCCTCTGGAAATGTTTGAAGTATTGAAGGACATGCTGTGGAAGACATTGTACACATTTATGGTTTGGTTAGATTTGTAACAGGCTTCTTAGAAAGGGGCGAGGAGGCAAAGAAAAATCATGAAGCAGCGAACACTGACATTTTTAATGCTCCAGATAGGAAATTTAAAGAAAGAAAAGTCAGGGATGCTCATTTCTTGTTCTTTGCTACCTTGCTTTTGTATCAGAGTAAAATTCTGCACCCACTTTGGTCTCCCTTTCTCCATGTGAACCGGTTTACAAAGTACATAGGCAGTGAAGAACGAGCATCACTGAGCTCTCCACTTTCATCACAGCTACAGAAACCTCTGAATTTGTCAAAGCATGGTATTTCTGCTGCAAGATTTAAAGGAAGAAGCTGCACTGAGGGAAAGCAAAAGGACAGAGCTTTATAGCTCGCAAGGAGACCCACAATTCAAGACCTGGAGCTGCAGAGCAAGCCGTGAGATTTGCAGAAATACAGGGTAGCAGAAGTAGTTGTGAGTGCCTTTAGGATGATCTATTTTCTCCAAGCCCAGGGAGTACTGACAATTCATCCAGCTCTGATTTAGGTCATTTTGTTCAGTGTTTTCTTTCTTCCACAGGAGACATGAAGGGCAGTAATCTTTCTTCCCTACATCCCCGTAAACGAGCCTCTCTAAAGTTGTGCTCCAGGTCTACCACAAAAGCCACCCTGCTTTCTCAAAGACACTTGTGTCAATCCTATGCTTCCTGACTTTCATATTCCTCTAACTCCCAGGTATGTACTCCCACAGGAGAGTAGTCAATCAGGCAAAGATGCTGCTGATCTCATCTCCCCAAAAGTGATATACCTTTGACAATGACTCAGAGGAGCTGTAAGCTTCTTGGACAAACTGCTCCCACAGGACTTCATATTAATAAAATCCTGGCTTCATTTATTCCTTCGGTGTTCAAGGAAATACACTGCTTATCAAAGTTCATCCAAGATGAATGATATAAGGAACTAACATCTCTTGAATGGCTTTTTAATGAAAGGATTAACCAATTGATCTGACTATCCTTTTTGTCAGTTCCTCCTGAGCTGACACGAGGTTCACAATAGGTTCACACCAGGTTCTCAAGCTTAGATGTTTTGGCTGTTTCTGTTAACAAGAAAAGCAGTTCAGCTTGCAGTTTCTTAATACTGAAAACTTTTTTGGCTCTTGGGGATTGTCGAGCAATAGAGTAGATTTACGAAGATACCTCAGTTATCTCAGTAAAAGCTTTGCCTTTCCTGAGAGGATGAAAGAGGACTAGATTCACACCCAGTGAAATGCATTTAGATGCCCTTATTCCTGAGCCACTTGGATGATAATAAGGCCTTTTGGCTGTAGTGCATTCCCAGTTATGTTTCATAAGTACATCTGTAATACAGAAATCCTGTACTGCTCTTTTTGTAATGACAATATATGCTGGAAAGCATAGGCAACTTTACAGTACTCTGTAAATTAAAATTTACTGATTACACAATGTTGATAATCATCAGTGATACAGAGCTGGAGTAAATAAGAGCAATTGGCTCAAGTTTACCAGTTCGAAGTGCAAGATAATATGCCTAGGGAATAATAGCAGAGCTTCTGCTGTCAGTTTGGGACTTCACAATTTGAAACGACAAAGGATCCTCATCAAATACTTCATCAGAGAAGGACTATGCACTACCAGTGCACTGTTGCCTGGGAAAAAGGGAACTGCATCTCCGAGAGCATTGGGATAAGTATTTCCCATAGAAAAAGTGTTGATATCAAGGCCCAGGATGCTCGTGAGTCTTTTTCTTCTAGGAGGCAGCTGTTTGTGGTTGTGCCCACCCTGATGGATATTTGGAGGATAAACTCAGATTTGTGCAGGATCAGAGAATGGCCTCAGGGATTAGCAGGGGAATGGAGAGCTGCAATCTGAGGGGACGCTACAAGTTTTTGTGTTGATTAGTGGCAGGAGATGAGAACGAAGAGGAATTATGGCTGCTGTCTATGAATATATCAGAGGATCAACAGCGGGGAAAGAGACAATTTAAGCTAAAGGGCTATTGGCAGAAGTACAAATGGCTATAAATTGCCCATTAATAAATTCTGGCTGAAAATGAGAAGGTTCTTAGCTATTATTGTAATCAGGTTCTGGAACTCCTCTTTGAATGGGAACAGCAGGGACAGAAAATAAATAAATGCTTTTGACATGGATCATGATAGGTTTGTGAAAGACAGCATATGGAAAGGCCCCTGAAATACCAGAAACTGCGTTCATGACCCAGGAGGTTCCTTCTACTACTATATTCCTCAAGCAACACTCTATCTTATGCTAAAACATCATTTTTCATTATGGAACTAAGATGAATCCTTTTTTCCTTGTCTCTGGAACATACCCAAAGGAAAACTTAGGGGAGCTTGTTACTGAACTAGTCTTCTAATTGTACTCCATACATATTCTTTTTTCTCTTAAATATTCGTATTCTTTTTGGCAGCTTTGTGTTTCATGAATTTACTTGATCTTATCACTGTGTTATTCATTCAGTTTTTGTGATTCAATATTCATACACTGATGTCTAGACTATTCTTATCACCCATATGCCGTAAGCCTTATTTTTCTTTTCTAGTTCATTTTCCGAGTTTTTGAAGTACAATTCTTTTAGAGATTAGACTCTTTAATGTAATCTACCCTAAGTTTTTTGTTTGTTTGTTATTGTTGATGTTATATACACAATATAAAGCTCTACAGTTTGTTTCTCCGGCAGAAAAAGGTAGCTTGATTGATAGAATTCAATTGCTGGATTGAAATAAGGCAGCACGTTTTTATCTTACATTTGTTGGCCATTTTATTAGTTTTGACTATAGCACCATAAAAAACCCTCAAACCCCTGAACTTTGTCACACACCTCAGCCCATAACTCTGTTATGATAGATACACCACTGAAAAAGAAATATGGAAATCAGAGATTAGATTCATAACCTTATAGTCCCGCTATGGGTGACCTCAAAGTTCAGCAGAGAAGCAGAAGGAGTCAAATTTCAAAAAACATGCAATATATGGCAGATATGTGCCATTATACTCAAACCAGGGGGAGAGAAGGGGAACAAAACCTTAGGTTAGAAAAAAAAGATTCCCGTTTGCCCTTAGAAAAGTGCTTAGATGAACATGTCCCCCACCTGTTTTGTGTCTCCCATGGCTAGCCCAGGTCAAGCTGCAGCCTCTGCGTCCGGGCACCATCTGAGTCACTGCTGCTTCCTGACTCACGGTCAGGAGCCTTGGGTAAACAGGGGACTAGAGCTGTTTTTTACTACTTCCTAAAATAAACCATCCATTCAGAAAAGAAAAAAAAATAGCTGAAATTCAGAAGCGTTAAAGACTGAGACCTTTACAGTTAGGGTCTGCAAGCCAGCCTCCAGCTGCCTAGCCCCAGAGATCCATTAGGCAGTATAGGATTTCTGTATAATGCACAGACAGGGTAACAGTAACCCAGAATGACAACTGACAAACCCTGCATCCTGAACGGCCTATAGCAAGTTAAAGCAAATTGGAAGTCCTAGGTATAACTGCAATCCTTTTCCTTCATACCGCTTAGATGTCTAAGTCTGGACTGCTGTTAGGTAACTCCATTTGCTTAAAATCCAGAGTGCAGAACCTTTTCCTAAGGCTAGAGTGTTACAGTAATATTTCTAGGACATAAGCAGAGAAATGATGCTTGAGAATGGTGCTCTGTCCTGGGTACCAGGCTGCTCCTGCATTTTCCATAAAAGAGTTACTGGATAAAACATATTAACAGATTGCTGTATTTCCAGCCTTTGCCATTACTATAATCATCAGGCAACAGTCATACTCCAATGTGCATTCTCTGAGCCCACAAAACTCCCTTTTTCCAAACAGAATTGATTCAACACAAGAACATCTTACATGGTGTAAGACGCAGTGACTGGTGCGTGCTATGGGGGAACGGTTGGTGGGGTATGAGGTGTGAATACCCCGAGGCTGAAGGCACACCTGGGTAATCCTGGGTCCCTCCTCCAGAGCAAGTGCTATAACGACAACGCTGTCACGTAAAAGCTGAGCAGCAGCTTTTGTCATATTAGTTATCATTCATAAGAAAAAAGTTGTCTTAACTATATTGCATCAGAGCTCATCCCCATCAGTAGGTGTCTCCACGTGGGGAAACCTTGGTCCGTAACACCAAGCGATGCAGAAAGTTTTACTTGAAATAGGGAAGGTGTCTGCTCAAGGTAAGCACTTCTGAGCGTGGTGGCACACGGATTGTACTTCATAAATTCTACCTGATGGATCTCAACCCTCTATTGGATCTTTCTACACGTCACTGTCTATGTTGGCAATCAGTTGCTGAACACCTTAATATATTATTTTAAATGGACATTACAATGTATTTGTCTATTTTATGTTTATAAGAAAATTACACATCTTGTTTAATGCACTTGTCAGTCTGCTCAAAACCAGAGGTATCTTACTGTGATTATTGTACTGTGATTATTGTTCAGTGAAAATGGGCACGTCTTATTAAGTAACTTCATGCTGGTTGTGAGTAACAGGATACTATTTTTAAAAGACAGATTTCTTCTTTCTTGGTTTTTTTTGGTTGTTTTTGGTTTTTTTTGTTTTTTTTTTTGTTTTTGTCATTTCCAACATAATGAAGTCAGAAAGAAGGAAGAGTGTTGCAGGAAGAACAAAGCCTAAATAAGCAAATCAGATCTTCCAAATCCATACCCCAGTCAGCACTCCTATTCAGATGTGAGTACATCCATCTTCAAAATATTACCTAATAGTATCTCTCTACCATGTTCACGGATAAAATTATTTTTCAAGGATGTACTATTGAAATTTCTTCCTGCCTAAATCTTGACCTACAATATTTGGCTGAGCTTCAAAACAATTTGTTTTATGTCGTGTTCTTCAACCATAGCATCACAAAACACTTTAAAAGATGAGATCAGCAGGTAGTAGGCATGTAGTAAAATATTAGCTTCACCAGTGGAAAAGGCTCATTATTTTGACCTTTTGCTGTTTTAGTTATACCTTGGCTGCCATACACAAGCATAAGCATAAGCTAAAGAGAATTTCACATAGGAAAATTTAAACTGGGTAAGTGATTTCATGACTAAAGAGAAGAGAGTCATTTATCTGGTTATTAACCTGGATACAAGATATAGATTTAAAAGAACAGATAGCCTCTATATGAGAAGAATACACATATTTATTTAAGTTTATATAAATCAGTTTATAGTTTTAGGTATTTTCACAGTATTGAATACATACTGAAGCAGGTTCACTGAGTTACAGTGCATCACCATTAAATTACATGTGTCTAATAAGATATGAAGCCTGACAATACTGACCATGTTCATTAATAAGCCGAAAATGAAAGTAGTGACTAATAAAGTTTGTGAATAGTGATAAAGACTGGTAGAATGGATAAACTATAGAGAGGACTGGCAGTCAACAAGAGCGGACCACGTGGGCTTCTTAGTAGTTTGGACTTAGTCATATAAAATGCATTTACAGAGTTAGCTCACGATTTCTCAGCCTTATAAAAGTAAACTGCACTTCAGTGCCTGAGGAATGCTTGGAAAGAAAAAACTGTAACCTGGTGGCAGGAGCAGAGTGCGCTCTGGTGTGGAAAAAGTTCAGTAATGTTTTGGGAGGTAAAGGATCTTAGGAAGCCTCTCAAGGGGAGCTCTGGAAATCTAAATATGGCTGAGGAGTCTGGCTCTCATGAGGCACGTCCCCTCTCCTGGGCTGTCCCTTCACTAAGACTTGTCCTTCATTATTCCTGTTCCAGAGGTATGAACCTTATTCTCCTCCCACCAAAAAATCTTTCAGGGATTTTCATCTGAGCATAAGAAAACACTTTTTCACTGTGAGGGTGGCTGAACACTGGAACAGGTTTCCCAGAGAGGTAGTGGAGCCTCCATCCCTGGAGATATTCAAAACCCGACTGGGCATGGTGCTGGGCAACTTGATTGAGGTTGCTTTCAGCAGAGGGTTCATCAGCTAGATGGTCTCCAGAGGTCCCTGCCAACCTCAGGGAATCTGTGGACCCTACAGGCTGTCCTTTCTTTGCAAAGACTTGCTACCACCGCTTCACCTTGCGGCAGCCTGAAACGTACGACAGGGAAGGGGCACGATTAAATACCATCTGCAGAGGGCAGGTGGCAATGGGAAGAGAATAAGGTCAAGACGGAGAGCTAGGGAAGAGCTTTCTCTTCCTCTCCCTTCTCCTGCAGGCGAGGTGGTGGTGGGAAGGCAGAACGGGCAGTGATTGCTCCCTGTGGAAGATGCTTTCGCCTCCCTCTCCCACATCTCCTCTAATCCCTAACTTCCCTCCAGCAGCGACAGCTGCACAGAGCTGGCAGGGCACAGGAGGCTGTTCATCCTTGCACAGTAAATCTCCATTTCTTTAGGCACAGCATACAGCATGTCACCTTCGTGACTTTTGCACTAGTCAGCTATCTACTTAGGCAATAAATAGAGCCAGCTCTTGTATCTTAATTCAACAAAAAGCAAAGTCACACGCTAGGGAATAGGAAATGCGTGCTATATGCACCAAAGGAAGGAAAAAAGGGATTGAAATTTCATAATTGACAGGCACACAAATGTAAACTCCCATAAGATGTTGCTATAGGCTATCGTACAAGTGCTGTTGTAAGACTCATTGGTTGGACTCGATGATCTTGAAGGTCTTTTCCAACCTAAATGATTCTATGATTCTATTCTATGATTCTGTGACTCTGTACAGTTAACCTTTGGATGTGAAAAGTAGCAAGCAGTTGTGCGGGAGAAATAACAAACTGACAAGACCGATATGGCACACTCATATAGCCCTTGCATTGGTTATTTTTAAAACTGAAAGCAGTTGGAAGGTTTGGACATCATAATGGGCTGTACAAGTATTTCTCATGTGCTTTAGTGTGAGGTCAACCAAATTAATTACAGACACTTCTGTCTGAAAAAGTAAAGTTAGAGATTTTAGAAGAGGTAATACATAAGCTTTCTCTCTGATGAAGCAACACCTTCCACTTCAGCTTCTTAAATATCACTTACTTTGACCATCAGGTATTTCAATGACCTTGTTCACTCTCATATTTATATACTCAGCCTTATTGGATATTCTGCTGATGATATTTTTTAATATGCTCAAACATACTGCTGTTGAATCTTTGCAACAGTCATTTTTTAATAATGCTTTATACTTTTGGCTTTTTTGTTTTTAAAAATATATACATATGTGCACACATACCTACATGTCAGTAACTTCAAACATTTACTGAATTCATTTTAAGAAGTCATCTCAGAAGTAATTTTTTTTTTTTTTAATACAACAACCTCCAACTAAAACTACCGAGTGATTTTCAGAGTGCTCTGGAAACATAAATTAATAATTGAAGCCCCACAGTGTTCTGCTGTAATAGTCACCCACTACATAAGCAGTGTAAGTTCACTAGTGCTGCGCACTCCTGTATATGATTCCACTCAGCTCATCTAGCCACTGGATAACAAGGACTTCTAAGTGGAAGAAGTATCTGTGACTGTAGTTTTATACATGTTTTCCAGCTCTAATGGGAAGCCAGCTCACAGTAAGCCATCATCACTGTTCAATGTCTCTTAAAAACAGACTCTTGTAGATGGCTGAAACATCTAACTTCCTCATGCAGATCTTATTCAAAACCAATTGTATTAAAGTCCATCTACATTAAGCAATACAAAGTTCATATTAATTTGTTGTATAGCCTCATATAACCATATTAATTCATACAAGAAAAATCTCCTTTATTAAAATGTACTTCAGTACCAAAATCATACTACATATCTTAACACTTTTTATAGTCCAGAAAGCAATTCTGGTGAGAGTTTTCTATAAACTTAAGGGAAATATTTATGTTTTGAAATATTATTGATTGAGAAGCCACAGAATAGAATGGAAATCTTTTTATTAAGGCTTTAAACTAAAACTTTATAACACCTCATCAGTGAAGACTCATGACTGACACCATTGTTGCCAAATTAATGTCTGTTGCCATTTTACACTAATCAGAGTTTTATCATAAAATAGACCAGAATATGACTCCGAAGGTTTTTAACTGATGCTTTAATTACAATTATGGGAGTGCCTCCAAACCGCTAACCTTTTCCCCTGCTTCACGAACCTAAAGCAGCAGCTACACAGCAACACCTCCGCATGTCTCAGAAAGAAGTGACCTCTGCAGTAGCTCTGAACAACTTGGGGTTGTCCTAGTTTTGGCTGGGATAGAGTTAATTTTCTTCCTAGTAGCTGGTATAGTGTTATGTTTTGGCTTCAGTATGAGAAGAATGTTGATAAGACACTGATGTTTTCAGTTGTTGCTAAGTAGTGTTTAGACTAAGTCAGAGACTTTTCAGCTTCTCATGCACAGCCAGCAAGAAGGCTGGAGGGGCACAAGAAGTTGGGAGGGGACACAGCCAGGGCAGCTGACCCAAACTGGCCAAAGGGGTATTCCAGACCATGGGACATCATGCCCAGTATATAAACTGGGGGGAGTTGCCCTAGGGAGATCGCTGCTCGGGAACTAACTGGGCATCAGTCGGCAGGTGGTGAGCAATTGCATTGTGCTTCACTTGCTTTGTACATTCTAATCCTTTTATTATTATTGTCATTTTATTATTGTTATTATTATCATTATTAGTTTCTTCTTTTCTGTTCTATTACACTGTTCTTATCTCAGCCCCTGAGTTTTACCTTTTTCCTTCTGATTCCCTCCCTCATCCCACTGGGTGGGGGAAGTGAGTGAGTGGCTGTTTGGTGCTTAGTTGCTGGCTGAGCACCACAAGAGGTGTAAAGAGCAGCACTTGCGCTGGTCCAAGACTGATTTAGATCCAGTGACCAAGGGAAGACACTAGAAAGCAGGAAAACCTCTCCTATACTTAAATAACAGCAACTGATACTACGAGCTACATCACAGGACCAGATCATTACAGGAATTTTCAGTTAACCAACCTCAGTCAATTTGCTTGTACGAAATGCTTCAGATGAAATTGTTAATACTGTAATTTTCAGTACTGCTATTTCTATCTAATCAGTAGAAATCAGTAGAAAGTGTTTCTCTTAGCCTTAGTGGCTGCTAGGCTTGGACCTTGCACCACCTCTACAGGCATTAACATTTCAACCACTCAGTAAGTTCAAAGAAAGTTATATTTTTTTCTGTTTTCTATGCCTTGGGAGCCCCATACAAAGTCACTGTTAAGTCACACAAATCTTCTTAGGTTTCGATTGGCTCGCCTTTGCCCACATTATAGAAACAGCATCATTAATGGTCATGAATGCCTATCGATTCTCCCCAAATCAGGCAGAGTTAAGTGCCTGATACTCCTCAGCATCTTTTAGCCTTCCAGCCATCACTGATCACTTTTTGATCACCTGTGGTGAGATGCAGGCAGATGGTGCTAGACTAGTTCATATATTATTTTACAGGGACACTATTTACAAAAGCATAATCTATATGGATAACAAAGATGTGTCTTGAAGACTGTGTTATACATTTATGCTGTGGGGTACTTAGTTTGCATGTTCTGCTGGGTACCCAGCTTAAGAAAAAAGACTAAATATCCATTAAGCAATACCTTTTAGGAAGACTTACTTTTCCTATTATCTAAGTACAGTGTACTGGCTTTAAGTGGCCAAGTTTCATCAGCAAATAAACTGTGCGAATGAGATCTCCTGCAAGTCAGTAGCATGTGTTAGAAAAAATGTCAGCATGGTTGTTTTTCAAAGATAATTCAGAAATGCAAAAAATACCACTGTTCAGGACTGATAATATCCCAGGTTATTCTGCATACATTACCTTTGAACAGTGGAGCCCAAGAGCTCTGAGATCAGGCATCACAAACATATATCCAGTTCATGTTTTATCATGCACTAAATCCATCTGGACAAGAGGAGATATTCTGCTACTGGCTCCCACATCTGTGCTCTATCTTCACAGTAAATTGCTGCTTAGTCTTTCATTATATTATGAATCAGAATAAAAATATTTAAAAATATCAAGCCTCTATTAAAAATAAAATCAGTGAGTCTGAGAACACAGACTGCTGTGAAATGGTGGTATTTACAAGCGCTCCCTCTCACTCTGAGTCCCAGATTTGGGAGAAGGTGCATGCAAGGAGTAGAGGGGCTATTAGTTGGCAATTTGATTCACTACTCCAAGAAGATGGGAAGGCAGTGTTGCCAGACTGGCTCTTACATGAGCAAAGCAGGATCCAAAGGACATTTCACACAAGCTTTAATCATGTTGGGTTATATTATGCATGGTCACAAGTGCTCTGTGGAGCATAGGAGCTGTGATGTGTAGAAGCCCCTAGGCAATCTGACAATGTAAAGCAAGGAATTTGTTTGTTTTCAGATATTGATATGTGCCATATACGTTCAATGGCCCAGAAAGTTCAGTTGATAATCTCTACTGTGCCTCAAGCAGATACAGCCTGGCAGTTGCAATGCCATGTTCCCCTTATATGGCACACCAAGATGTCTTGGTCCTCTTCTGGAATGACAGTTTGCAGAGATAAATGACAAGTTTAGCCTCTGCCTTTGTTCTGTTGCCTCAACTAGTGCTGCAGATATAATGGTGCAAAAGAGCTGGGAAGGGTGTGGGAGTTTTAAAACATTCCAGAGAGGCCAAAAGAGTATTACTTTTCTTTTCCTGATACTGGAAAAAAAAAAAAAAGAGGAGGGAAAAAAAAAAAAGCTAGCATCTTTATTTACTTTGCTCGGTTCTCAGTTATGTGGAAAAACATAATTAAATCATTTTGAAATCATAAAAGACACCTATAATAGCTTTTTCCAACGTCCAATTTCATGGCTCTTCATGGAAGTAGTACCTCAGAAATTGCTTCTCTTCATGAATACAACTTCGCTTTACAGATAAAATCCTCAAAAAATTGCCAAGCAGAAACCTCAGGCTCACGAGGCGGTGCCTTTCTGGAAACTCAGCCAAGGACTTGGAATCAATTACATAAAGGGATTGAATAACAACAGATCCCAGAGAACCAAACGTGCAATTCAGTAACTGAACCTTTTTTACATGCACAGCTAAACCCAGTGAAGGATAAGAGAAAGGACTTGAAGCTAGAAGACAATTAAAAACTGGTAGCAAGGAAAAATTATACTGGAGAAATAAAATTCTTATTCAATTGTTAATGTTTTTCTCTGGGAGACAGACATATGTACTTCTGAACTATGGCAAGGGCTAGAATAAGTGATACATTTTTTCACAAGCAGCATTTACAGTGTCTGCCAGCAAAAGAGGCTGAATGTTCAAATTTTTCTCTGCAGCAAGCAGGGTTGGATTGCAAGTTGGCTTCTGGAGTGTGTTTGCCCCATTGGAGGTGCACAATTCATGACAAATTCCACTTAGACTTGTATATTGCTGCTGGTGTCTGGAAAGACTCACAATTGCCAATTCTCAAAATACTGTTGCAAGTGGTTTTCTTAACAGCTCACTTATCAGACTGTTACGAATTTGAGTCTTTTCTCATACGTGTATGTTAGTGCGTATAAATGCAGACGTTCAGAGAAGCTAGAAAATATGAACCTTTAAATCCCAAAGCCTAGAAAATCACTGTGATTCAGACCTACTCTCCTCATGTCTGGGAGGAGATGCCCAATTGTATGTTTGGTGATTTGCCATCATCTCACCTTGCATCCAGCTAGGATTGTTTAGCGGTAACTTTTCTGTTAGAACTAAATAATACTTAGAGCACCAGCTGAAAATATGATCAGCAATAACGCTGTGAAGTATAGTAACATTTGCTGCCATTTTACATGACTCATCTTTCCTCATTGCTTTTCTTATATTTTACCCAACTAATGAGACTTTAGCCTTTGGCAATGTGTAATTGATTCAGTGTTGCTGAGTTTGAAAGCAACAGAAGCACAAGAATTGCTTTTCATTCATTGCTTCATTTAGTTTTAAGTCAGTGATCTACCCAGTGCAGCAGCTCCACTGCTCAAAACTGTGCATCTTTATTGTCCATACATGCTATTGTCACAGGTACAAATAATACTTCGGAAAGCTTAATTTCAGACCACTCAGTGGATGAGGAATTGGCTGGATGGTCGCACTCAAAGAGTTGCGGTCAACGGCTCGATGTCCAAGTGGAGACCAGTGACAAGTGGTGTTCCTTAGGGGTTGGTACTGGGACCAGCGATGTTTAACATCTTTATCAGCAGCATGGACAGGGGGATTGAGTGCACCCTCAGCAAGTTTGCTAACGACACCAAACTGTGTGGTGCGGTCGACACGCTGGAGGGAAGGGATGCCATCCCGAGGGACCTTGACAGGCTGGAGAGGTGGGTCTGTGCGAACCTCATGAAGTTCAACAAGGCCAAGTGCAAGGTCCTGCACAGGGGTCGGGGCAATCCCAAGCACAAATACAGGCTGGGCCATGAGTGGATTGAGAGCAGCCCTGAGGAGAAGGACCTGGGGGAGTTAGTTGACAAGAAGCTCAACAGGACCTGGCAACATGTGTTTGCAGCCCAGAAAGCCAACCGTATCCTGGGCTGCATCCAAAGAAGTGTGACCAGCAGGTCAAGGGAGGTGATTCTCCCCCTCTACTCCGCTCTCATAAAACCCCACCTGGAGTACTGCGTTCAGCTCTGGGGCCCCCAACAAAAGAAGGACATGGACCTGTTGGAGCGAGTCCAGACGAGGGCCACGAAGATGATCAGGTGGCTGGAGCACCTCTCCTATGAAGACAGGCTGAGAGAGTTTGGGTTGTTCAGCCTGGAGAAGAGAAGGCTCCAGGCAGACCTTATAGTGGCCTTCTTGTACTTAAAGGGGGCCTACAGGAAAGCTGGAGAGGGACTTTTTACAAGGGCATGTAGTGATAGGACAAGGAGTAATGGCTTTGAACTGAAAGAGGGTAGATTTAGATTAGATGTAAGGCAGAAGTTCTCCACTGTGAGGGTGGTGAGGCACTGGAACAGGTTGCCCAGAGAACCTGTGGCTGTCCCATCCCTGGCAGTGTTCCAGGCCAGGCTGGATGGGGCTTTGAGCAACCTGGTCTAGTGGAAGGTGTCCCTGCCCATGGCAGGGGGGTTGGAACTAGATGATCTTTAAGGTCCCTTCTACCCAAGCCATTCTATGATTCTATGAATTTTTACTAAGTACTTTCCATAGGACATCGGCATTTGTTATTTTTCATTGTGAGTTCCCCAGCTGTTGTTTCAGGACTTTTTTTCAAAGCACTTCAAGCCTCTAGAGCCCAAAATAAAACCCTTCCCTTAGCACATCCTATAAATCAACCAACTGGTAAGTAGCATACTCCCGTGATGAATCTTTTCAGCCACATGTAGTTTTTATGGTTAGGTAATGGTTATATTTTTTTCTGTAGCTGTATGTACCTTTGCATGTACAGGAAAAGAAAAATGCAGTTTTTCACAGGAGATGTCATTGACAGATTTTATTAGTGGGGATAGTGTAAATAAATGTCATCTTCCTATCCTGCCCCTTTAGCTTCATTCTCCAGGGCATAAGCAGAAAAGGCTGATAAATAAGTTAATAAAACATGATGTAAAAATTCTCAGTGCCAATTTCAGCATGCCAGAGCCTGAGATTCTTAGAGGCACAGCTGCAAAGGATAACACTGAAAATGAGAGACTCAGGTGATGTGCTTTAGAGGTTAAACTGTACTACAAAGATCAGCCCTATTTCTAGCTACTGATAATAAATAAGGAATTGCCATGGTATTTACACAAGGGCTTCATGTATTACTTCAACGTTTGGCTACTACATTCTCTCAAACTCTATTTTGATCTATTCTCTCCAGAAAGTATAGCAAAATTCTAGTATTTCTCAGTGTAGCTTTTCACAACTTCTTCAAGGAGAAACACAAGAGATGGATATAACTCTAGTTGCTCTTGGCTCATTCCAAGTTTGGCGGAGAACCTTATTATTTTCTCCTTAAAGAACTGTTATGCTCCAGTTATGTAGACTCAGTAAGCAGAGCCACCTGCATCCAAATTAAGAAGTTAATAAATAAAGGCAACACCCTAGTTTATATTTGTAGCTATTTTTTTGCATCTCAGCATCACAATAATGGATTTCTGCAAGATTAGATTACTCCAAAATAAAGTTATGCAGTATAACATTAACATTATTGCAATACTGTTATCTCTGTATTGTATATAAGTAAAAGTTACATTTATAGCTAATAGTTCCACATGACTATTTGTAAAAAATTGTTTATGTACAAATATTTTAAAAATACTTCTAATTACGTAGACACGCTAATTATATTCTATATATGAAATACTGAATAAATACTGTACGATATATAGTTAACAGTATTTTTTGAAGACCTAAGTTACAGGGTTCTCCTATCTAGTAATATCATCACAAGTTACACATCAGAAGATAAAGACCTTATCATTTGGAAAAAATGAAGAATAGATTAATTTACTTCTTTGTAAAGGCTTCTTACAGGAGACTGTTTTCAGTGTGCTGTAAATTTTGCATGTCATTTGAAGACTTTCATAAAGTTGTGTTTTGCCCTCATAAAACATGGTTTCGAAATTGGACAAAATGTCTCGTTATTAAGTTATTTTCTGAAGTCTTCACCAGATTAAAGGACAGGAAGCAAACCTTTCTCCTGAACCATGTTTGTTTGTCAGCAGGTTACTAGTTATGCAATCAAAGAAATCTATACCAGCTTTTATCACTGTAAAGAGTAACAAAAATCTTTTAGTGGAAGAGCTCTCTGAAGGCAAGAAGCCTTTTACAACTGTGGAACATCTTTACTTGGGATTAGATGTCCTTTTTGCTTGACTTAATAGTGGAACTTCTTAGAGGATGCTCAGACTTCAAAGAGACTTTTTTTCCACAGCGATAAGTATTCCCATCATTTCTAGAAAATTCGATCATGCTAGGAGTTTGAACAGCAATTACAAGAAATTCACAGTTATAGAATCATCTTTTTTTCCTTGAAAAGTAATATTAAAATAAAAACAGGATACAAGCGTCTTGCCTAGAGTATATTCGTGTTACTACTACTGGACTTGTGTCTGAAAAATTATACTGTTTACATATTGGTGATAGCTACATCCTTATGCACTCATGTGAAGAGACATGCACAAATGTATTTTAAAACATCAGTGAAACAAACTTGATACATGGCTCTTAATTATCTTCTTGCTATTCCCTGTTACCAAGCCTAGTGGAAAAGCTTAGGTATACCCAAACTTAAAGATGAGATTGGACTAGCTGAGAAAAAAAAAAAAAAAAAAAAAAAAGAAAAGTCCTTTATTTATTTATTGACTTTTAATAAAAGCCATTAAGTACATGAATTTCAGTACAAACTGTACAGTAGAAAATCTGAATAGATGATTACTGTGAAAATAAAAAGGCAATTAAAGAGGGAATGATTTAAAATAGTTGTAGTATAATTAAATTTTTCATGAAGAAAACCGAAATTGAAAATTAAATTGGGAAAGCATTTTCAGCAGCAGCTAAATTTAAGTGTGCACAGTTCACCTTCATTTTTTCTAACAACTAGTATATAATAATTCTATTTAAATTTAGAAAAAGCCTTGCTTTATTCTGCAAAGCCTATCAGCACAAACTAATCTTTTTTTTTTACTTTTTTCTTGTTGTTGTTGTTCCAAAGTGCTGGGCTACCTTGACACGATATAGAAAGTATGGGTATTGGTCGGTCCATTATTTCTGCCAGGTAACTGAAGGGGATGTTCTACGTCAACAGCAAAGCAGCATTTCTGTGCTTTCTGTGTAGCATTTCTGTGCTTTCCTTCCTTCTTAGCAAAGAAGCTCAAGCCACACAAAAATTTCTCTGGATAAAGTGATGTTTATTATTTCTAGGCAAATTAAATCTATAATACTGCTTCTAACTAAAAGATTGACTCTTAAGCAGTTTGAGTTTCAACTCTGCTCCTTGAACTCATTATTTCTGCTGCACCTTTGTACCTCCTGGATTCGTTTGCTCACAGTTTCTTTTGGCTGAGGGTCAAATTTTCCTTCATCTACCCATGGCAGCTGCTGAAGACATATTGGTAGCTGTTTTATTATGGCTTGATTAGATTCATATATTTACCTTACATAACATGATAATACAAAATTATATGACAATAATACTACTATATAAAACATATTATATATAAGATATATAACATATTATATATAACATGTTACATATTATACTTCTATATTGATCTTCGAGAACATTACCTGAAGCTCTCTTTTTCTGCATGTGTTTCAATAGACAGGCCTTGTTTTCAGCCCAGGATTGGGGATGGAGTCTAAAATCTTACAACATCTAACACAGTCAGCTATTACTTGTTTTCAGCAACAATCTTTTAGTTGCCGAACAAGATAGAAAACAACACTTAGAGGCCTGAGGGGTTTGAATTTTTTTAGAATATAATTCTTCTTTTCTAACTAAATCCTTCATTTGATCTAGTTCCTAAATTAAGTAGTTCAATTTCAGAAGCACTGAGCATTTTTTAACTCCAGCTGCTAGAAGGAATTGACTCAATGGGAACTATAGCTGTTCACCATATCTCAGAAAAACATTTAATTTGTGCATCTAAATCTGAATTTAAGTGATTAATTTAGCTACCATTTCTACAAACAAAAAATAAGGCCTGCTGAAACAAGCAAAGTGCCTATTTATGCAGTGTTCTTTTGCAGCCCCATCAACTTAATGGCATTTGGGTTGAAGAAATTCTGACATTCCTGTCTAGGGGAGGTTTTTTCTTTTCATTCCAAGTTTCTGGGTCTTGTCCTTGCAGTAAACAAGTCTTGCCCTCTTTTTGATATCTTCCAAGTTTTTAATTTTGCTGCATACTCCTCATTTTCTTGCCCTCCAGCTCACTACTAAAAGTTCTCCGTTCTGAACACATTCAATTATTCTCCAAAAAGCACCATTTTCTACTCCTTCCAAACTGTTTAACTGTCCTCAGCCCAGCATACAGAACAAAAGGCACTAGAAACAAAAGCCTTTTCTTTCCAATTGCCTCCAACAGACACAGTCTCTCCAACTAAAAAAATAATATGCAATGCTTACACAACTGTGAAAAATAATTCTACTATCACATTTAAAAGAAGAGAGGTTTCAGAAGGCAACAATGTACTATGTTGCAGCACTTTTCCTTTTTCGTTTCTGTTAATGAGGTTGTAGGGCAAGTCAGAATAGAAAATTCATTACTGAAAGCTCCTCACTGTTACCTGACTACAACTGTACTATTAATTTAAGCTATTTGATACACATTAAGTATAATGTATTTTTTTGTTTCATGCTTTAGTGCCTACTATAAGTGAACTTCCTTACCTCCAACTGTACCTGCTGCTGGCCTCCCTCCAGCAGCTACGGACACCACCTCCCCTCAAGGCAGGTTACCACCACATGGTCCCATCCTGCCATCATCTGAAGCATTGTAAATGCACAGTTTTCATGTACTTTATCAGATTTTTTTCTGTATGTAAGTGACAGCGACATTTCAGAGGGATGAGGAGGCAGTAACTACCACCTCCTGCAGCAGCTCTTTCACAGTCCTTCCACGCATCTCTCCATAACTCACCAAACTCAGAAGGAGAAGGCAAACCCAGCAGCCTTCAGTGGTTAAAATTCAGTTCACAAGCAGCTCTGATGATTTCTTTGGTGGAGCATTACTATTTGTTGTATGTGTCTTTCTTTTAATATGAGAAAACTGGTTCTGTGGATGCAACAAAAAATTGCTGGTTTCCTACTCCAACTCTGGTGCTAACTTGCTTCTTCAGCTTTGTCATGTTTCCCTTCCCTAAACCAATCCTTCCTTCCTGTTTTTTCCCCACAGTTAGTTATACACAAACACATATAAGTTGTATCCTATAATCCAGGCATGTACCACTTTCAGAAAAATGCTATAAGAATCATCTGAAAACAGACACAAATTTTAAGAGAATACAGTAGATCATGACATGAATCTGCATTAAGAAGAAAGCAAGAGAGGGTTGTTTGGTTGTTTCTTTTTTCTTTCCAGAATTAACTTCATTATTGCATAGCATGGCTTTTATGTTTATAATAACACTTAAAATATCAGGGAAAAATCCTCCACCTCTGTGTACCATAGAGCTATACTCTAATGACCTCAGTGACAAAACTGTACCATTTACTTAGTCCTACACTATACTACACGGTGCAACTTAACAACTATGCTACAACATATGGTGTGGTTGTACTGTGTGAAAACAGCAGTTTAAACACAGTTTAATTATATGAACATTTGAATATACATAAATCCATCCATACATATTTAACACACAGTTTCAGAACTCCTTTCCAAGCCTTCCTATTTAATGCAAAGTCAGCCTCACATTTGCCTGATGTAACTTGCAACATCCGTTGAAAACCGAAGCCAGAACACGACCCAAACAAGCAGTCAGCATGCCTCCTAGCAGTCACAACCAGTTTCAAGTTATGTCCTTTAAGTAGCTGATGAATGGACATTATTATAAAGATGTCTATAAGATAGGTCTATCAGAGGAGCCCTGAATGAAATAAAGACTTCAAATACCATTAAAATTAATGAATTAGGTCAAGTCAGGTAATTCATCACCTGACTGAATTGGAATCCAATCTGAGGCATCCTTTAAAAAAGACACATTCAAATGAGGTAGTGTTCATAGGGAAGTTCACGGTGAAGATAATCATAATTTAAATGAGAAAATGCCTGCATAGTTTTAGCAAAGTCTGACAGGGATTCTGTGCAAAAGCAGCATGGTAAGCAAAAGCAAATTTCCACAAATTAATTTGACCTTGATGAAAGGCACATATTTTTATCAATCAGACTTAACAAATATTGACTTTAGGCATTAACCAAAGACATACATAAACATTCAGGTTGTTAAAACAGTTGTCAAGTTCATTTTCCTTCTAAAATCACAGTTTGCTGATAAAGATCTAGCCGAACTTAACCTCTTTAAAAAAACCTGTATTGCCTCATAAAGCAAGAGTAGGATGGATTAGTCTTCTCTGCCTATCAACTGCTAAAAAAAGATGTGTCACACAGACAGACCAAAATATAGAGCCAGAGTGCTGGCTAGGATAGACTAATAAATGAGACTTGGTATAATTAATTTATAATGAATGTTTAATTTTCAAGAATATGAATGATGAAAAGACACTTTAATGGTACTTTCTACTCTCCATTCTTAGTGGACTACTAGCCCTTCCCAAAAGGGGAGGACAGCAGCTTGTGTAAAATGGTACCATCTTCTTTCAAGCCACTCCATCAGCAGTTGAATGAAGAATCAACCTTCCCTTAGAGAAAAACAAGATTCCCTGTGTATTTCCCAAGCAAAATGTGCCTGCTAGCGCTCGTGAGAAGGTAAAAGATCTATACTGCCAAGTGGTGCAGGAGCTCCAAGCTAATGCTGGGCATCCTTGCAGGGAAGGCTCCCCGTCTGCGAGCATGGAGAAGTGCTGAACTTCTCCCTCCTCCAAGATCAAAACCTCCTCTGAACTGCCAGATTCCCTGAAAGGAGGGAAGAGCAGGGACCATAGCGGCAGTCAGGCTTCAGCCAGGCATTTTCAAACATTCACTAAGGCGAGGGCAAGATTAGATTTGAGGAGTACACAAAGGCTTTTTCTGTACCACGGTACTCAGACATCTATTTTGTGTCATATCCAGCCTTCACCAAAGAAACACCTTGAGGCATTTCATGACTATGTTGACATTTCAATTCTGCTGCATTTAAATAGATTTGGTTGTGCTGAGTCTTATTTCTTGCTAAAATACTTCCCATTCTAAATATAGATTTAAAGAGTTATTTACTAAGTCAAATTCTGACAGGGAACATACCAAGGAAGCAGCAAAGCAGAAAGTCACAGTATTTGCCTCCCCTTTTTAAAAATTCTTTCTGTCTCTCCGCCTTTTTTCATCTGCTCCATGGCTGGAGGCTGTGCACAGAGAGCACGGCAATGACAGAAGCAGAGCTCTGTAAGGAATCCTCAGAATGGATGCGGCGTGAGGAAAGGCAAAAGAAGGCTTCTTTTCTCTGCAGCCTCCTAGAACTGGCTGTAAAACAAGCTGGAGATTCAGCCTACCTGCTGGCATGGCCAAAAAGGGTGCAGGCCAACGTAAGAAATCTGTGAACAGCCTACAAATGAATGGCTGTAACTCAGGAGCCACTCAGCCAACCAAGTACACCAATACTTTTCCCTCAAATGTCCTCGAAGTTTATAGGAAGCAATAGTAGCAAAGAACTGGAAGATAAAAATTGCTTCCATAATTTAGCAGCCTCTCTGTAATGACTGACTTCTCTACAAGCCATGAAAATGTCAAAGCCTCTGCTAGCAGAGTTTGCAGAGCTCCGTTAAACAGCTCGAACGCAGCAAGCCCTTAGGAACCTGCAGGTTCCTAAAACATATAACAGTTTCATACTCTTTGAAGAAAGCAGAAAAACTAAGAGTCAGTTAAGTTTCATAAATGTCTCCGCTTCTGCCTATTCGTGGCTAAAGAAGGTGAAAGGTGGCAAATTCCAAACTCTCCAGGTATAAAGGTTTACACTAACATTTTTTTCTAGCACAGGCTGCGCATCTCTGTTGCTTTAGCTGTTCTGTAAGTGAAAAATGTTATAGAGCCTGAATATTTTCCTACACGAATATTTAGGATTTGTATTAACTGCTATTTATCCAAAGGAAGTAATGGCCTTGAATCCTGTCGAAAAATACACCATAATATTGGCGAAGTTTTTACTGAATCTGGTTTTATGAGAAAGAATAAAACAAGTGGGCATAGCTATTCAGCAATATATACTACTCACTTCTTTAATATGCCTAGAAATATTTGAAGGAATGTGAAGGTGATCTCTTGAGAATATATCCAATACCCACTGTTACCCTTAAAATCCCACGCTGAAACATCATTGCCAAAAATAGCCTCCTAAAGGTGACACTTCTATGAAAGATGTCACAGGTTGCAGCAAGAGCTGCAGGAGTATATAAGCCATATTTACAGTGCCACTACAATGTGCACATTTATTTCACATAGTCCTTCTCCTATTTGATATTCCTTTTCCTATTTTACATGAAGTTTTTTGATTTGGAGAATATTTTTAAGCACATGCAGTTATGCATGGGGCTTGCTTGACAAATCTCATTATTATGGGAATGTGAAATATATCTACAAAACACTGGTTTTAATCCAAAAAAGGAATCTGGAAATCAAAGAGCAAGAGACCAGTGTTGTACACCACACTGTTATTCCATAAGAAAATATTTACAAGGCAAAGAAAGCAAATATTCCAACCAAAAATATCATTTAATAAAAGAAGCAAAAATATAACCATTTCCCACATGGCTTCATATGAAGCAGGTAATAAACAGATGTTAGCACATCTACTCACGAACAGGCTTTCATCTGTATGTACGTTTTTACAAGTCAACAATACGTAGAACTATTTACACGTATCCTTATGCACATAAGTCTTTGGATGATCAGTGTAGAAATGATTTCTCACCAGCTGCCTGCCTTCCCCCAAACCATTCATGCACCGACTAAAACAGAGGAGACAGTGAAAGCAGACTAGAACAAATCCTTTTGAAAATTCCCTGGAGGCTGACTGTGCTCAGCCCGGGCTGGTTATTCCAGCACAGACATTACCCATCTCTAACCTGGCCCGTACGGCAGAGCAGAGCACGGCAGATCATGACGGTGCCAAAACCTGCCCAGAAAAACATGGGAATGACAGGTCCCAGCTTTGGAGACCTTCTTCTGGCCCAGGCACACAGAGATCAGCATATTAGTGAGCTCATCTGAAGCCACCTTAGACACATTTTGAAAGTCTCAACCCCACCACAAGACTTTATTGCAGTATGTTCTGAAAACAGGCTTTTCAGTACAGAACCCATATGTCGCTGCACTGACTTGTACATTACTTAGTACAGCTGAGGCTCCAGACCTGATTCAGATTTTGGGGTATCATATCTGGCTATCGGTAAAAAAGTAAAATCCTATGGAATATTTACATAGAAAAGAATCATTACTATTCAGGTGACATAAAGGATGTTGTGGGACCTAGAAGTGATGCTAATTTTAGGTCATATTGTCAACTGTAGTGTATAGCTTCTTTTATTTTATATTTTATTTCACTTCCATTTGCTCAACTTGTCACTGCAGTAGGTGATTCAGCTACAGGATGCAGATGAGCTGGAGGATGTTAGCTATTGGTTTAAAAAATATTTCCATGGTTTTACTATAATGCTTCAAATTCATTTCACATACATGACCATTACTATAAAACATGGGGAAAAAAACCAACTTTTAATTGTTAAATTAATAAGAAAGTAGTTGCATAAATTAAGTAGTATCAGCATATCCCACCCCCTACTCTTTTTGCAAGGAGGGAAATACAATTTAATAGCTTTTAGTACAACCAAGGAAAAATTTACATTTTAAAAAGAAGCTTGAAGAAAATACTGAAGAAACAGAAATTCTAGCTTTCCTTCAAACACAATTTGCTGTATTAATAAAACACAACTATGATGCTCCTAGAAGTCCCCCGCAATACAAAGTTGTTTTTTTTTTTTTTTGAGATAATGGGAACATTTATTAAAAATGTCAAACCTAGCAGGTTTTTTGTTCCGCACTGATTTAAGTTTACTGAAGTTAATAATAGCTACCTTTTGTAAAAAAAATAATAATTTCAAAAACTAAGATTGAAGTAGGATTCATACATATCCTCTTGACATTGATGTTAAAGTTGATTAAAATTAGAGAAAATCAACTTCTTTGGTTTTGGCATGGTTGGTGTAAAAACGAAATGTATGGATTGTTCTGAGGGGATCCAAGCACTGCAGTGATGAAGTGAGAAACATCGCACTGATTGAGCAAATGAATATACCTTTATACTCTGCTGATATGCTATGCTATTAAAATTAGAGCTTAAAATCAGAGTATCTGTTCACTCTGAGGTTACATTTCAACAGTTTATGTGCTTTATACACCTGGGGATGTGATGTTGTTAGTTACTCTCTGTCCCAAAATATATACAGCAGCAGACTACCACTTCCCCTTCATCAGTTTACCAAAGGATAGGTAAAGGACATGTAAAGTTTGGGCTCCCACCATTTTTAGTGAAGAGGCACATATTCCTACAGTTCTTCTCTCTTGATATAGATCTTCTTGTCTCTAATAAGCATAGCAAGTTGCATGATAGCTACACAGGCATAAAAACTGGGATTGTGAAGAATTACATCCCTACTGACATTTGTTAATGTGCTATTCTGACCCATGCGGTTGATAAGGGAGGAGACCTTGGCTGACCTCTAGGATTCACTCTAGTATATTTAATATATATCCAATACCTAAAGGGCCCTACAAGAAAGACAGAGGGGGACTTTTTACAAGGGCATGCAGTGATAGGACCAGGGGTAATGGCTTTGAACTGAAAGAGGGTAGATTTAGATTAGATGTAAGGAAGAAGTTCTCCACTGTGAGGGTGGTGAGGCACTGGCACAGGTTGCCCAGAGAACCTGTGGCTGCCCCATCCCTGGCAGTGTTCCAGGCCAGGTTGGATGGGGCTTTGAGCAACCTGGTCTAGTGGAAGGTGTCCCTGCCCATGGCAGGGGGGTTGGAACTGGATGATCTTTAAAGTCCCTGCCAATCCAAACCATTCTATGATTCTATATTTAAACAAATTGCTAATCATTATAATAATATTGGCTCCTCGGAGTAAGGCTAAAATGGAAAGGAAAGTCAATTTCCTTGGGAGAATGAGACACGGTATCAAGCAAAGCTGTGCCAAAATTCAGACTTAATCTTTTAATGGCAAAACCAGATCTTTATTTCAATACAAAAGAGAACAAAACTGGGATTACACTCTGATGTAAGGACTACGAACATGACTCCCAATTAAAATTATCTCAGCAAAATCCAGCAACGTGTCAACCAGTAAGAAATCCAATTGTTCTGCAGACCCTGGCTGCCTACCAGGCTTAACTATCAGAAAAATACAACTACATCCAAAACTATTTCCAAAAATGCGTATGGAGAACTTTTAAGAGACCAGTATTATTTTTACTGACTTTTTACAATGTACAGTGCTCTCTGAAGTGCCTTTATTAGCTCATTCAGGGTTTTAATAAATTGAGAGACCATCCAGGATCAGAGATTTACTTTCTCTCAAGCAGTACCTCCAAAAACCCTTCCAACGTTCAGAAGTTCAAACCAAATGCTGACTATCACAGTGTGCTCTTCCTGACCTGAATATTTCAAATTCAGAGTTTCCTAATGAAAATCTCCCATCAAACACTTTTTTTATTGACAATGTTCTGCTCTTCAGAACAAAGAGAACTACACCTCGAGAATAAGAAATGTGTATCTGCAACCCTCCGCGTTTTATTGGCTACAAAAGTTCTCTGACTTCATGCTTTCTCCATACAAAAAAATGACAGAGAAAGCTGTGCCATTAAAATCATACAAGAATCAAGACTGCACTAAGAGCCCATTATTGCTGCTAATGAGGCTGATACCGCTGCGTCGAGTTGCTCTTTTGCTACTGCTGCTCCACAATTCAGGCAGTCTGATGAACTCGGATCTGCATTGTCAAACATCAAGAAGGCAGCGCAGGAAGGTCATGAAGTCTATGTAGCATTAGGCACATTGGTAAAGTCAGAAGAAGAAAGATTGTTTAGAAAATAGTGAGTATGCAAATGCCCTATCTTTTTCATTAGCAGAATATATCTCTAGCGTGGGAAACTGCTGCTATTAAAAAAAAGTAACGCTCCTGTGCTCCGCCCAGGTAGCTGCAGCTGCAGTATATTACAACTTCGCAGAGCCATTGCGATGTAACGGGAGGATGACTTAAAGGAGCTTTCAGAGCAAAGTGTCACTGCTTTCCGTGAGCAACCTGAGATATGGCACACACACACATCCACATCCACACGATTTGTGCAGCTTCCAACTCAGCATAAAATCATGCAGTTTAAAATATGACAATCATAACTTCACATTTTCAGATGGTACCATTTGTTACAGGATGGTTGTCTGCTGTGTATTTTATCTTCTACATATGAAAAATTTATAGTCACTCTTGAAAACGTTTCTGAAAAATTCAAGGAACTCACTATCAACTTTCTGTATAAAACAGCTCACATACATAAAAAATTTCTTCCTAGTGACACTAACCCATTAGGGCTCAGTGTTGGAAAGGAGGACTCGCAGAAACAGCAAATGACTGACTTATAAAGAGCATGCACAAAGTCAATTAACCAAAGGAGGCATAATCATATGGGAAAGGCTATACTGAATGCAATAGTCCTGTTGTCATTGAAAGAGTAAGACAGGAGGCACAACAGTCCAAGTATTGCTGTGTCAGCCTGGTCAATGGACTAATATAATGGACTATTGGACCATATGGACTAGAAAAATATGGCTATTTATACCCAAAACATGATTCAAATCTGAAAAAAAAAATAATAATCCAGAAATGTATTAAGTCCATATTTAAAATACTGATGTCTCCCAGACTTTCAGCAATCGCATCACCTTTGGTTGTGTTTTCCACAATTACATGGACACTTACTGTGTACATTGATAAGCAAATACTTATTAGTATATTTACCATTTATTTCCATATTTAACTGATTTAATTTAATTTCAGTTTAGATGAAATTATTTAATTTCATCCTTCAAAGGTGGAGACAGCAAATATAAAAGGTGGATATTGATAAAAATGTGTGGAAAAGCAACGGAGAAGTGGAAAAAAAATGAATAGTAGAACACCAAAAACCCCAAGTTAAGAGACCTGGTAAGACGACAATTACAGCTGAAAAATAAAAAGCTAATGTATTTTCATGATCTTCCATCTTTTACAAGTACGACTGCATCCCTAGATAAAATCTTTTTTTTTTTTTTCCTTTAATGAAATGACATTCAAAAAGCCCTTCAAGAAGCACAACTGGCAGCAGCTGCAATATTCTTCTTTAGATTTTTAAAAAGAGAGAAGATGACCTGATTGAAAAATGCTGGTCAGCAACAATAGCTTTGTCCCATCTTTTTTTTTTCCAAAGGAGAGAAGTGCTCCCTGACTGAGAAAAGAGTGGGCAGAAAGCATGTTCTCCTAATCACTGTCAGGTAACAGGTCCCAGCTGAGCTCTACCAGGCAACAAGCTTTCTATTTTCTTTCAGAGAAAGAGAGGTAGACATCATTTAGAGAATTTAGAAGTTCGATGCTTCCACCCCCCCCCCCCCTCATGAATAGAAAAGGCTGCAAAATTGGCTGACTAATGCTGCAGAAGCTCTTCATAGCCATATTGGTTTTATTGTGCAAAAGAAGGAGAACTCAGTACCTCTTCTGCAGGAAACAAACACATGTGGATATCCACAGGCTCTTCTCAAACTGGCCAGTATTCCTAATTCTACAGAGAGTATTAATAAACCTGTATTTTGATCTGTTTAAAGCTGTTTGTAATGAACCATCAAAGTATTTCAGAACAGATGAGAGATACAGTTCAATCCCTATTTTAAATAATAAGAGCTGCAAAGGAAAAAAAAAAAGAGGGGGGCTGGGGGGGGGGAAGCCAGTGGCATAATTTGGGCTAGTTTCCCTTGACCCTGACAAAGAATGACACAGAACACAGAGCCTGGGGTTAATTTGGATTTCATAATCTAACAAATGGAGCCTGTCAGTCAGAGAGGAAATGTGTTAATAAAATCAAATCAGGTACGAGAGGGGATTAGAATTTCGTTTTCTGCATGGGACTACAGTGGCCAAAGGCTATCGTTCAGAATATTAAAACTAAAAGATGCTGATAAAACAGCTTAGCATGTTTAGTAGCTGGTGCACAAACACAATAATAATTTCCACACTGAGCACGGAATCAATACAGCGAATTACTTCCAAATGCCTAACAGAGTGTTTTCAATGTCACCAAGAAAAGTTCTGCCTCAAATCTCAGAGTCTTTATCTCTTGCCAATCCATCTCCCACTCACTTCCCTCTGCAACGCTTTTTTCTAGCTCTGAACATCTTCTGCCTTGTCTTTTGACATCCTGCTCTTCTCAACCGCACAACTTCAAGTTTCATCTGCCCTGTTGTATCCTCTCCATCCTGACGCACTCTGAACACTAGGGGGACCAGCAGAGTTAGTTATTTCTTAGGCTGCTCTATCAAAAAAAGAACCAAAAAAAAAGAACAACAACAAAAAAAAAAATTCCAGAAGACTTTCTAATTCTAATTTGTTAACCAACTCTTTTTTTTCTTTCCTGCCTCCAATGAAATAAAAAAAAATCTGTGGCCAGTTTCCATCTCCTCTCCAGCTTTGCAACTCAGTAATTCTTTCATAATTTTGTCTTCCAGTAAATAATTTTATTTTTCTTTTAACCTTTTAGCCTTCAGTGTTTTGTAGTTACTAACATAACTTCTAGGTCCCTTGTTATTTTGACTTTCTATGAGTCTTTTATTGTCGAGTCCTTTTGGCTACTGTATCTTCTGAGTTTTTAAAGAATTTCTATTATGCTTTTTCACAAATCTTTTTTTGAACTGAATATGCTGCACTTGACAAATATACAACTCAGTGTTTTGTGCATCCCACAGCAAACAGTACCAAAAAACCAACATGTCAAACAAATAAGAACTGTAACAATTACAGAATTAATCTACTTTTAGTTTTGATTTGAATTAAGTTAAAGAAGAATTAATGTGGTAAAGAATTCCACAAAAGTGTTACATGAAGAAAATCCACTTAAGACCAAGAAATAACAAAATGAGATATTAAAATAGAATGAGTGACCGAGTGGAAAAAAGAAAAGCAAGTAGAGATAACAAACAAGAATGAATGATATCAGACTTAGCAAGACCTTAGACAGAAAGCACATGAAGAACTGGAAAGGCCTAGAGGCTTCCTGAATGATGGACTCGGAATAGAAAAATGTGGAAGAAAGTGGTTTTATGCTCTACTGTTCTTTTCGGTATCGTGAATTATGTTCTGCTGTCTGCTGTGCATGCCCTTTCCTTTAACATACGCTGCTTTTTCATGATAAATTTTTGTCGGCAATAACCTATATAAATTTTTTTCCGCTCCAACCCAGTTTTCATCTATATCAAAATCTTTACTTCTATGTAAATGATGATACTTCTAAAATGTACTCTCAAGCCTCGAGGTCATCCAAATGAACAGGAACCCTCAGATCACCAAATTACCAAGCTGGCAGATAGAGTCCTACAGTTCAGTGATGGTCACTCTTGTGACTAGCAACACTGAATGTTGGATATTACTTTATGGATTTTTCTACTTGATTACACAAACTCTAACTGTCAAATATTTCTTCTTGATAAAAGCAATGTTTTATATTAAAATGATATGATTAGATTTAATCCCTCAGTCTTTGGTGCTAAATGTTTAAAAAAAGGGGTTATAGTACCTGGGCATGGATAAGGTGCAGACACCTATTATTTATATCCAACACTTCTCTAGCAGAATTAACATGATCCATATTTCATCCTTAAAGAAAAAAAAGCAAATACCTTCACCTCTTCTATGCTATGCTTCAATATTTAATTGCTAACTCTAAACTATTTGCAACAACTTATTCCTTAACCACAGGGGAAAAAAAAAAAAGAAAAAAAAATTAAATGTACACTAACAGGTTGCCAGATTAAAATTTCTTTTTAAAGATTAGATATAATCTCTGGTAAAAATCTTTAAGACTACTGGATAACTCTAAGAAACTCTCTTCACATAACCATATCTTAACTTCTTAAGAGGTTTTCTTCTCTTACATCTGAATCATGCTGCAAACAATATGCGTACCATTTTGTGTGAGTAGCAAAGAAAATCAGGAAAAAATTATACAGAAAACCAATGTGAAGAACAACAGTATTTGCAGAAATAATGTAAGTTCTGATATCTAGGTTTGAATAGACTTTTAAAGGTGGAGAATATGTCTGCATCTGGTAAAAAAGCTTCTAAATCAGAGAAAACTTCTAAGTAAATTCATATATTTGTCCAGCTCACTTACTGAAGTCAAACTAGGTCCAATAATGACCAACTGCTCTCCAATTAAACACGTAAGACTCTGCAGAAGGACAATGCCAAATTCTTTGGAGTGGAGGCACATTCACACAGCAAATAGCTAGCACAGAAAATAATAGATGGCTATCATTATTTCACTATTTGTTATTGCTCTCTGTGGAGTCAATCAAATGCTGGAGCACTGCTCATCTGCTTCAGAGCAAAGCCAGCTGGTAGAGAGCGATAGTCTCTTACCCCGTCAGAGCTGGTTCACCTCGGTGTATCTGCCCATGGCCGTGTATTCAAAATCTGTCCTGTTAAAGTTCAAATCCCTCCCCGTACATATAACAATCTGAGCATGTATGCTGGTTCACGTGCTCACCATCTTTCACTCGTTTCGATCTTCCAATTTTTTCTTCAGATTGCCCTTCGCTTGCTTTAACATCATTTATTGAAACCTATCTAAGATCACATTATAAGAGCTATCCAATACCACAGGATAATAGTTATTGTTGAAGATACAATAGTGGTCCTGGCACAGGAATAGAAATGAAGAAAGAGAGAGACTGTTCTCTGGAGGGATCTAGTACACAGTTGGAGTTCTAGTTTGAAAACCACTGTTTCAGTGATTCTTCAGCCACTTACTGTGCAAATTTATGGTTAAATCAGTGTTTATTATTGGTATAAATCTACTTCTCTACAACTCTGTACAACTGAGGTTTTAAATCAGAAGTATACAAAGTATGATCTCACAGCCAGCAGCTTCCCTCTGTTAGGAAGTTTGCAGGTGCCGAGCTTTTACTGTAACACCAGAGATTTTGAAGGTTCTGCATTGTATACTGTCTCATGAGGCAAGGCAGAAGCTCATGTATTTTCCAAAACAGCTGTAATTTCCATATTACATTATGAGATGAAGATTAAGAATGCAGTATGGTTTTTGTTCTTTATCAGAACACCCTACCCTTCGTGGCTGGAATGGAAAATGGCATCCACCATCTAGCAGAAGGTGTCAGCTGGAATATTGTTACAACCCTAAAAAAATGAGAAACTGGACGAGTCTGTCACGGACGGAAAATGCACGGACATAAAAGGTGGATTAGGACTGGAAGGAAAAGAGATTTAGAGGATAGAAAAGACAACTTCAATAGTCGGAAAAAAATGCAACTGGCAAAGGACGCATTTTATATATACATGTAATGGCTGTGTACCCTACGGTGTACTGATACTTGCCCGAGTGCCTCTGGTTGACAGGAGCATATCATATAGAATCCTCACAGGAATCTCCATTCTTAGGATTTTCAGGTTTGGGACAGTAGAAATGCTCTGTATGACAGCTTTGTTCCTCTGGGAGCTGTGCAAAAGGAAAACCTTGAGAGAGCAGCAAATTGGCATGGACAGGAGCTGTTGCTGAGCCCACCTGCAAAGCCACAGAAGTTGCATAATGCAAATTAAACTAAACCCCACAATTCCTGCAGAGTGGCTCTTTTCTGTATCTTGGTGATGATTGTCACTCATCTTGATGAGAACTGTTAGGCTCCTCGGTGCAAGCTGTTATTGTTTTTTCCCTGTGTATTTCAGGCATGCTGAATGCCAAGTATTTTACTGCCTAGCTACTGTTCTAAGGCTCTTATCCTAACTTCACGGTTTTCTGCGCATTTCATTATTTCTTCATTTATGCAATTGGCTCTAGCCTAGACTCATGCCCTGGTTTTCTAACAACTTGCTTAGTATTGATTAGGTGCCTTTTATGCAGAGTAATATTTCTTTAAATATGAACATTCGTAGTTCACACTTGATACATGGAATCCGGGAACAAATAAAAATACCTGCCCTACCCAAGAAGCAGCAGGTAGCCCTAGGTTGTCCACATCTATTATTTCTAAGTTTTTCAAAATGTATATTTTTATCCAGGGAAGAGGGAAAACAGTTTCTTTCAAATCTAATTTTGAAACACTATAGAAAAGAATATAACTAGGAAATACATTCCCAGATTATTTAATTCTGTTTCTACAGTTTGAAGGATTTGGAAATTAGTTTGTAGAATTTAAGACCAATAAATCAAAATGTTGTCTACTGTACAGTTGCTAACATGAGGCCCACACATTAGTTCTACCGGCAGTCCTCAAGTGAGCAGATCAGGATGTGCTGTTGACTTGTCCGCAAGAATGAGACAAAAGGGTTTGCAAGGTCACGCTCAAAATCTTGTTCTGAGCAAAAGGCACCACACCATATACATGATACAAAAAATGTATTGTTAGTTCAGTTCTTGTTTATAGAAGTAAAGTCCACTAGTCTAAATTATATAATTAACACAGAAAAAAACTCAATAATAATAGGGAACTTCAGAGCTAAACCAGGTCAGTCAATATTTGCTTGCTCAATGTGCAATTGCTAAAATGAAATACAACCACCTCAAGTGCAGGCGAGCTGAGATGGGTGCTGAGACCCAGCTTCTACCGGGAAAAGCTGCTACCCATACAGGTTGCTCTTTGTCAGTGGATTCCAAATCAAGAAGGAGAAATCACTAAATACTATTAATGATAAATTTATTTTTTTATTTAATATTTGATTTTGATAGCTCTACTGTACAGCCCTGTGTTTAACTGGTATTTGAACTTAAAAAAAAACCCACAGAAATATTCTTTAAAACACTACTACATCATGTTAGAACTCTTTTTACTATAAAATATTTTGCTGATATTTTTCCTTGTGGTAAAATATTTTCCCTGCTAGTGTCATTAGAATAATTATCTTCTAATAAGACAACTGTCTTTTGTTATGAGATAGTATTTTGGTTTGTGATTCAATAATTAATAAAATGTGAGATATGCTGGTCACATAGGTTAAGGTCCTTGCATTAAGGTCTCAGATACTGTGGTGGTTACTGTAGGAACCTCACCAGCATGAAATATATTTTCCTACAAAAGAATATTATAACTCATTATCTACATTTCTCTAAAGTTTAGTTTGTACTTGGACACCAATGAACACTTTCAAAAATTAATTCTGTACAGTAAATATTTTATAACCGGTAATGTGTGCTACCCTGTGGCTACTCCACATAAATATAACCTTATTATACAAATTATTATTTTTTGCCAGTAACTGAGGGCAGAATTCCCTATAACTGTAATTTATCCGTTTTCTTGGTGAAGCATGAATAGCTCAATTTCTCTTACTGACTCACACTGAAAAAATAGTAGAGATGTGCCTCTATTAAAAAAAGCAGCAGGTATTTTTTCTTGACTGTATTGAATGCAGGTAGGGGGCAGATTTAACATATAATCAGATTCTACTTTTACAGACTTGAATTTCAGAACAAACCCTCTCTTTAAGTTGGTATCTCTGATGACGCATATTGGATCTACCAAAAATTGAAGTATTAAAGTGTTAATTAACAAAGGTAATGTTAATGAAATACAAATATTCTAGTGGCTTAGTGATAAAGAAAATTATTTTCAGATCACTTTTGGATCGTGCTTGACAGTAGCACATAGAATAGAGCTACACTTTAAAATTGCCCTTGCATTTGCCTAGATGTCTGACACTACCTTAATTAGTAGCTCACATCAGTGAGAAAGCATAATTACTTATCCTCTTCTTATTTACTTTCTTTTAAAAAAGTTACTTAAATTAAAAGTTCCTTTCTAGCTTGGTGTTTGGAGCCTCGATACTGAGAACTTTGGCCAAAGCCCTGAATGGTTAGGACTAAAGATGCATGAGTAAAACAGGAAGAAACACAACCAGAAGAAAACCTAGTAATAAAAGAGACAAGATGCATATTTTCCCTCTTTTCTTCTTTCTTCCCATTCACATAAAAATAACAACATTGTGACATAAAAAGAAATCATAAGAACAAAGAAAAGGGTACTCATTACTTCTAAGTAATGAGACTATCTAAAGTTGGGACAAATGAGCAAATGTACTGCATTGCAATTTCATATCATTGTACTGGAAAAGGACTGCCTAATGACTCTTTAGGAAGGTCTTCTCTTATTAAAACAAACAAACAAACAAACAAACAAAAAAACCCCACAACAAACAACTTTGCTAAAGATTATAGAAATGTACATATCACCTTATTTTTTTCCTTGGGGCCACAATAAGCAGTGGGCTGAAGAATTCAGGCTTTAGAGTGAAACCACTCCAGAAAGTTCACTTTTCCAACTGCTAAACTTGCTGCCCATGTTTTACAATCTAAAGGAAAAGTGTTGGTTTTTTTAATATACCATTAATGGTTACTTCATTTTCAAAGTGAAATGGTGGAAGGCTTATAAAAATTATACTACAGGGAGCAATCCTTAACTAAAAGAGGGTTGACCAGAAGATACAACAAAAATATTACATCTCTAATTTCTTAGATTCATTGATAGATAAGTCTGTGAGCCAATCATAGTAATTGTAAAAAGAGTGCTTTATAAATGAGAAATAGACTGCTCAGTAGCACTGCGCCCATAATATAATAGCCAAAATTCTCCATCCTTCCTTAGATCAAAACCTAGAAATTGGTTTACACTTAATAGCAATTAGTAGGGAGAACTACAGGATCACAGCCTACTTGTTCAAAACTGGTCATTACCACTTTGAGTGTTCCAGTGAATAAATATTTACCTCTGTACTGGTTCTAGTAGATTAATGGATGAAAAAATGGAATATTCGATCAATTTCATTTTTTAATTGAATATTCATTTTGCATTTTATCCAACTCTTTGGTAGATATACTAAATCAAAATTCATACTGGAGTTCTACTGAGTGTGCCTAATTGATAATACCAGCTAATTAAATTTATAACTTCTATGCATATTAATTCTCCATTTTTATTTTGGCACTCTCAAATTCCATCAGGCTTCAACTAATAAAGAATGCAAACATTAACATATAGCCACTGTTGGCTTAGTATACATCTGGAGTTTCAAAGCACAGGACCTACTACTTCTAGTAAAAAAGACACGTTTTGAACTCACTTGGAATATGAAAGACAACCTCAAAAAAGCCAGACTTTTCTGATCCTATAAAGATCAAAGTTATGGTTTACTTAGGAAAGATAGCTATTTAAAATTTCTTAGATCAATATACATATCATCATAAATGAAAAGCCTTGCACATCTGTTTTAATCTACAACATCAATTTACAGTTTCCTTCCCCTACATAATTCGCAAGAAAATATAATGCACAGTTTTCACTAGCAGTTAATAATGGATGCTCTTTGGATTGATCTAACGAAAATCAAAACATTTTGTGAATTTGCCCTCCAAAGTCTGTCCCTATGTGATTTTTACTCTAACTTTGTATACCACACGGTTTGGAAAATCCTCCTAATCTGTGGATTTGTCCTTAGAATGCATGCACAGGTGTTAGAATCATATTTTTCCTTATTGATATGAGGCTTCTTATGCACACAAGAATTCATTGAAAAGGGCCATATCTGTATTGCTATAATTGTCACAATCGCTCTCGTTTTGCAGCCACTTTCATAGCCCTGATTGCATAAGTTTCTATTGGGTAAAAATAAAACATATACTCTTTCAAAAGCTCATGCTTATTTGATATCAGCATCATCTCACGCTATCTTAAAGGAAAATAAAATAACAAAGGAAAATAAAATAACAAAGACCAGAAAGAGACAATGGACTCTGGGTTCAGAGCAGTAGCAGGACTCCCATTGGTGCTGTACATATGTCCAACCAACAGCATATTCCAAATCCAAGATTACATTACTCACATGAGTGGTTGACATATTTGACAGCAGTTGAGGAAAAAACCCAAGCTGTAGGGTGAGTGGGAGATTGAATTTTCCTTAGAATATTTTGTTCTTTGATTTATCTTTATATTTCAAAAGAATGATGTTTTCTGTGTAATTTGAAATCCAAAAAAAAGATTGTAAGTATTATAGCACCATAAAGCAAAGAGATGTTTTCAAAACTGACTTAGGCCATTTAATTCAATAAACTACTTTATCTAAAGTCAGAGAAAAATGCTTTTGACAACCAATAATAAAACTTGGGTGTTTCAGAATGTTGTGTTAATAAAAGTTGAATTTGATGGATGAATTTTGCTGACCTCACCGTAAACCTTTTAAATTACAGAGATGTCATAAACAGCACTCAGTAAGAGCAAATGTTCTTGCTGAAGAAAGGAACTAATGTGGATACATTGGCATTTATTAGTACATCATTGTTTTGTTAGATTACACTTTTATTTTTGAAATCGTAATAGAATTCAGGTCACTGACAATAACCACCACTCATTCCCGAAGGATTTTTTACAGTGTAAATCCGGTGAACTTATGCTGCTATCTGTTACACACTCCAGATGTGTGCCACTAAACAAGCTGAAATTTACAGCCTTCAGGAGTAATTAGTAAGTAGAAAATTAAAATTAATAAACTATGTATTTTCCATATGATAAACTATAGCTAATCATAGGAAGGCTTTCATTATTGCTACGAATCTTAAAGAACATAGCAAAATACATGACTATTTGTCAAAAGAGCTGTCAGCTATTGCTTACTTTATTGGAAAGAGTCAGATCTACCCTGTGTCAGTCCCTGAATTAGACAGCAGTAATAAGTTATGATAGCAATCCTTCTGAGGGTTGCTAAAATCCACTCCTTCACAACTGACACCAAGTAAAGACAAGGCGAATGGAGGAGGAGGATTTTCACTCTGGCTCAGAGCGAGCTGCTGCCAGCTCCTCTGGGGCCTTCCAAAAATCCTCCCCGACCTCAGGGATGAGACCAGTGCAGAGCACGAGGCTTGATCTCGCTCATCAAACTCCATCTATCAGGTTGAGCGGTCTCACATCTTAACACACAAAGACTGATGGAGGTTGTGGATTCTTCAGCTGTGAAGAAGTTTAAGACATTTAATACGGATCTCTCCTATGCCCGTTCTTGTTATAATCATGGACTGAATTACTAGGAGCTAATAGCTGACGGACAAGATCATGGCCATACTGTTATGGACAAGATCATGGCCATACTGTTATGGAGGAAAAAGTATAAAATATTACAAACAGATGAAAGAAAATCATAAAACTAAGCAGAAAAGTGTGATCCAGATGCAACTTGACTCTGGAAGATGTTAATCTTCCCAAAAGAGAGGGTACGCACACCTCGTCTTTCCACCAGCCTCATTTCTAGTATTTTTCCCAAGCACTGGCTCCTGGCTCCTGGCAGAGGCCAGATCCTTGGCCAGATGGACCTTTGCAGAGAAGTTCTTTGGGGGTCAGAATTATAAGCAAAAGTTTCTTCCTTCGCCTTATAATCCCCCTTACATTTACCTTTCTCAGTTACAGTACATAAAGCTACTGAATTAGCCAATAAAGGCCAAGTATTAAAGCTATTATTTCTGCACTTCTGAAGTTACACTTGAGAATAGAAGACTTGGAAGAAGTTCTGCTTGATTCTTAGGGGAGAAAAAGCTTATTTATAAAAAGTAACAGATGTAGCTAGATGAAAAGAAGCCAACCATACCAGCTTAAACAAAAAAAAAAGAGAGTAATACTTCCTTCAGCAAAAATGGATACTTGCAATATGTGAGCACGGTATTAAAATGCTTCTGAAATTTTCAACTCAAGAAATGCATTTATCCATAAGCAAATTGAATTATTTGAAAAAAAAAAAAAAAATCCTAAAATCACTGAATCATTTGCGTACGATTTGTCAGAGGATCATGAACATGATAAAACTAGATAAGTTTTATCTAGTTTTATCAATAAATATGTCTTTCTCTATTCTTCTATTATAATTCTGACATTCATTAAATGAGCTTCAGATGTCATAGTTTATACTTGAAAATGGTTATTCTACACAAAATAATTTGCACTAGTAGGCCAAGTTAGTGCATGCAATTCCCTAACTTGCCCTTACAATGTATGTACAAGAAGAATTTAGGCTGAATTCAAACGATGAGGAAGACAACAGAATGACACATGAATGACAAATGGTTACCACTCCTGCTCTCTGTGCAAGTTTACAGATTTGAAAACATAGTTCTTTCTGCACAGGGCTATACAACTGCCATTGCACGGTAGTACGTTTTCTAACAAGAGCACTGTGGCTTATAAACCTTAACAAATGAGGTATATTTTAATTCTTTCATCTAAAAGCAATTCTCCCAGCTGGCTTATAAAGACCAAAATAACTTATATTTGTGTGACAGAGAAGCTGAGAGAAAGTGCGATATTTTATTGATGATTTGAAAAAGTCATCGGCAAGCTGCAATTTGTATTCTAACAAACATGCTATCCCGAACTGTGTTGCCACCATCCCCTAAAATATCTTATCACCCAGCCAAAATTATCTTAACTTTGGTTTCTTAAATTCTACCACAGGTTCATACTATGTAGAGCTCAATGGGCCTAATCTAACACTATTTTTGCTAATAATCCGGTGAGTAATGCAGACCTAATTTACAGCAATATCACTACAGACTGTGCTGGTGGAGATTCACAGTGCTAAGGATTAAAACAGAATGACAATGATTACCATAGGTATGTGTTTTGTATTTCCAAACTGCTTTTTATGCTTATCTCCTTATAGGAATAATTAAGCTTGTTCTTAGAAAGACTGAATAAAAGCCAAAAAGGACATTAACATAAGTATATAAATAGCTGTGGACTGCAATTAGTAGGAACATAACAGCTATGTCACTTGATTCTTAATAAACAAAAACATGTTGTGTAGCAATAAGAGAAAATAATACAAACTGCAGGACCACAGAGTTGAGGAAAAAGCCTCTTCCATTGCTTATTCTAGGATGCTTGAGCACAACAAATGCTACCTGTGCTGTCTGCAGTGAAAGTAAAAACCCATTTTCCTATATTTAAAAACAACATGCCTTTCAGTAGGTTGGGGTTTTTTTGTTTGGTTTTGGGTTGTTGGTTGTTTTTTTGTTTGTTTGTTTTTTAACATAACAGAAGACCATCTAGGACACTTGAAATACAAACATCCTAAAACTTCACAGAGTAGTAATGTCACCATTAAGTCTCCAGTTTCCTGCTCAGCTTTGGTCCTGTGTGAGTACTAACGATAACGCTCTTCAAAAGTAAAGAAACAACCAAAACCTTGGCTGAAACCATTACCACTCTGAGCCTCTTTGATCAGAAGGCTCCCAAGGATATTATTAGCACAAGGTTTACATTTTTGTGTACAACTATTACTCAGAATTTAATATTTTTCTTCTGCATATTTACAATTTAGAATTGATCTGGGTGCTGGAGGTTATTTTCTTCTAGTACAAACAAAATAAAGAGTACAGTATCAACATCTACACCCGAGGGAATAATACCTTCAGTAGGGAACCCCAGGCCCATACATTTTCTGTAATAGCTGAATGGGAATGACTACTTAAAGTAATAGGTTTTAAAATGTTTTCTGAGATAAAGCAGCAGTACTCCAGCACTTTTTTCCCCTTTTTTTTTCATTGTGATTCTGTTAGGAAACAGGTAGGCAGCAATAATTCAGTATATAATTCCATTTACACACAGATCTGAACGTAGACTTGAGACTTCTTTGTATAATTCAGGGCTCTGGCATTGTCACATTCAGTGTATCTCGCTAAAGCCTTGTATTATAGTTTGCAAATGCAAAACAGTTGTTAAGTTTCCCATCCCTAGGGAAAGTGCCTGCACTGCAGATTTAGAGTATTCTGTCTGCAGGCGAGAGCCAGCCAGAAGCTCCATGCATCAGCTTTTCTCTTGGCCAGGGAAAAAATGACCTTGTTCCCTGTCCTTCTTAGCAGGTTTGAAAGACATGGGAGAAACTGCCTGAAAAGTAAGTAGCGACAGAGGAGAAGAAGCGGTTATATTATCCTTTTGGGCTGTAACGCAAATAAGCTCCCTAAGACTGTAAATATATGTGTGACTATCTTTCTCTATGCTTTTTTTTCTATTTTTTTTTCACATTCACCTTCTCTCTTCTGCCTTTCCTCTTAGGCAGGCTGTTACTGTCTATCACCTCGCCATGGGACCAGGTGGCACTGACACGTAGGAGAAAGCAGCAGCAGCACTGATAAAGGATGCGGGAGCCACACAGATAATTATGTGTGGTGCTTAAGAGGAGGAGCAGCAGAACAACTGGCATCCAGCTCCTGTGTCTGTTAGCAGGTGCAGCAAGTATCCATGAAACTAAACTGCACTGTGGGAATACAGGGGGTGGTTTAAAAATAATCTGTCAATAGACAGAAAGTCTATGCAGACCTCAATTTGCTTATCTGCTCCAGTTGTGCTGTTCAGCTGGGCAGGCTTTTATGTGGTCCTGCACTAATACATATGCATATACACATATACATACATATAGGTGTATATATCAGAGTATGTTATATACCTTGCACTGATCTCCTTTGGATGTGAAGTCAGCTTTGTCTGCATCCATGTGTTCAGGTCAACCTCCTGCCCCTGAGTCCTGCAGAGATGCTTTTGTCCTCTCTAATAAACAACTATCGGAGCAAATGTTGTGTGTCTCATGATCTCCAAAATCAGAAGGCATATATAAAAACATGTAAGAGAAACGCTGGGACTTGAGATGACATCTTTTCATGGGAAAGCCATCGGACATTCATTTTTGTTCATGTATAATTCAGAGTGGGAATTCAACCTGAAAGGAACACATTGTATGTGCAGTTATGCACTCACAATAATGAAGAATTTAAGACTAATGTTAAAAAAAGGAAGAGCGTTCCTCTTCAAAACACAGCTACATTTTCCAAGTGTTTTTCCACTTGAACAGTCGGTTTACAATTTTTGAAGCTATTGGCCTATTTCAACCAAACTGAAGGTTGGGAATTTTGAAAGTATTAAGTTCTGACAAGATTTGTGAAAATCAATAGCTTGGCAGGTGAGAAACTTATTTCCCTGCCTCTGCTAACAGGGAAGCGGTTGAAAAAACTCCCTTCCCGGTTTGTCCCAGCGAGCTCGGCGATCGCCTCGCGTCCTCTGCCAACGAACCCGAGGACAGCGGGGAAAAGATAGAGCACACGGGGCTGCCCGCGGGGCGAATGGCGTGGGGACAAGCGGGGGTTTGGGGAGCACTGCAGGGAGGCAGGCAGGGAGCTGGAGAGCTGCTATGGGGAGATGCAGACCGCGGTGGGAAGGCTGGCAGCAGAGGCAGGTCTGGAAGGAAAGCTGGGGTTAGCACAGGAAGGGGAAAGGTACACTGGTGGGTTTCAGGGAAGATTACAGCGACCTGGTCTTTTTTGGGGCGGTGGATGAAGACACAAGACACTAAATCTTTTCTTAATACAGTTTATGCTTATGAAACAACTCTTTTTCTCTTGGTCCTTGGCGAATAAGGATCTTTTTACTTTCTGACTCACTACTTTCTTGGTCCTTGCACTGTTTCCAATAGTTGAACCCTGCATTTTCCCCTTTCCAGGAGGCTGCTGCATTATCACCTTACTTTGAGAATCCAACAGCAGCTGCTCTTTTCACTGACTCCTGCCTTTAATCCCGCCAATCCTCCTTCAATGCTTTGATTCACATCGTATATTGCTCTCGTTGTTTTTCAGAGTCCTAGCCCCACATCTTCCTACAATACCTATCCCAGGTGTTTTCCTATCTACTGCCAAGTACAGGCATCCAGTTTTCCTGCCACTTCCCCTCCATCTTATTCTCATTTCTGTCCTCCTGCTCTGTAGCATGAAAGACAGGACCAACATGGTGCCCCCAGTCTCTTTGTCTAACAGCAGCTTATAGCCACCTCTAGGACTTTGCCAGTCATCAAACTTCTTAAATAGCCTGCAGCTGTTTTTCAACTGCCTTTACAAACGTTTTGAGGCGTTAAAGTGAATACAATTTCCTTCAGCCTGAATGGCTTGGAATCAGTTATTTCTCTTCTTTACCAAAAGGCAAAAGCGTATTTGATGTCCCTGACGGCTGTCTTTGTTCAGGGATCTATACGTCTCTGCTTGTAGACTGTTGCGGCACGATAAAACCTAAGCAGCATTAACAATATTACCCGTATTTCAACTGACAGCACATATATCTCAGTATTAACTATGAGTATATAAAGAAAATCAGCATGTTTTATGAACAGGCTCTGCTGCAATTGTAGTAATAGACCCGGTGTTATGAAAGAGTGACAGTTTGCTGTGTTTCCATTACAACTGTCGGGTTTCAGAATTGTACAGACCTTACTTGATTGCCTGTAGTAGCATGCCATGCCTACGATGAGTATGAGAAGCAGAGCAGAAAGATTAACTGCAAATCAAACTGAACGAACTACACAGGTGAGGAAAAGTTTGTAGAAGGGTAATGGCTCTGTGCTTCTGAGGAAGATACAAGCTGTGAAGGGGAAAGTCTGTTTTTCGAGTCCAAGATGAGATCAGGAATGTCAGAGATTTAACTGCCGTCCTGCAATATCTGCTCACGCAAGCTATTAACTTGCAGATACTCCAGCAGGATGTTGTGAAGCTCGATTAATATTTGTAAAATGTTTGAAAATGAAATGCGAAGAATTAACCTTGCTATCGTGAAAATCTGTGGGAATTATGCCAAAATCCTGGTTTTCAGCTATTCATAATTTCTCCCATAGATTCTCTTTTATAAAAGAGTTACAATTGCTTCTTGTTTGTGATAGCCTATTATCCATTTACCAGCTCCCTTTTAACAAAATCTTCTCAGTAAATGGTTCTGGTTTTCCCTATTTAAAACTGTTAATTCTTATCTCTTTCTTATGTTGCATTGCACAAATCCAAACCCCAATTAAAAGAAAAAAGGTAATTGTGTTGGCAGATTATTATCAACATTTTTCAAGGAAAAAAAAAGACTTAGAAATGACTACAAAGTACAAATATTGTTTACAATTAAAATGCAAATTCTAGGCCTTTAAGCTGAAACTCAGTACATGAATTCTGTGTGACATAAGCTGGTCAAAAACGATATTACATTTCATTTATCACTTTACATAGACAAGAAGAAATCTGGTAGTCAAGTCTCTCTCTCTCAGATGTATGAAGTATTCTGCTGAGATCTGACACCCATCAGGATGCCCTGCGAAAACTTACTGTACTGCTAAGAATGATTTATAATGTGCTATGAACATTGTTGTTTCATATGGCGAGGTCTTGTTAGAATGCTGATGTATTAAGACAAAGTACCATCACCTCCTAAACTTAGCTGTGATAATATATAAAACCTGTCTTGGTGGCCATCTAGCTTCAGCATTGCCATCCACAAGCAACAGTATCTTTCATCTCCAAGGAGCTTTTCATAACGCAGCACCTTCCCTCAGAGCTGACAACTTCTGATCAATCCTGAGCATCCAAAACCACACTCAGGAAAGACATCTCATACTTTGATCACTGAAAAGAATCATCCCCTCACCCCACCAGTTAAAACAGTGTGTTTATTGTTAGTCCAATTCCTGTATAAACAGTTCTGGTTTTACAGTTGGTGGCATTCCAGGGGCTTAAGCAATGAAGACTACGTAGTTCTGGTGTTGTGACTCTGCAGTGGTTTCCCATTTGGTAATTAATTTTTAATTAACTTACAGAGCCTTAAATGTAGGGAATTCCTCTTATGGCAGCTAAAACTACACACTACTGCATTTTGGCCAGCTTGTCTGTTTTTGTATTTTCATGATGTTTTTCAGGATGGTTTACACACCATATAGTAAGAAACACTCTCTAACAAAATATTACGTACATACTAATGGCACCTCCCAACCAAATTTCCCTTCTTCAATTACATGCATCTCTGATACTTCATAAACAACTAAAACCCCACATAAATCTCCCTCTGATGCACACAGGACAATTACAGATTTCAGCCTCATTGCATGGCAGATATCAGAATGCAGATCAGCACAAACCTGCTGAACTGAATCAAGAAAGAGTGAATTTTATTCCCAAGAGAGATGTTATGTAGATGCTGAATGTAGACCCAAATCTTTGTCGAGCTGACGTGCAGGCTTACATCTTAGTCATGGAAACTGTCTGAAAAAGCTTATAGAAAAGAGAGAAATAGGGAAGCAGTCAAGGTGCTGCTTACGTCCATTAGTATGTTAATCAAGGAATGGGATAATAAGCTTTTTGTTTTGTTTGAATTTAGCAATCAGACTGCTACAGCTTATGTATGAGCATATATTTAGCAAAATTAGCAAACAAAGTTAGCAATCAAGTAGCTGAAAGAGATCATCCCATGCATCCAACAAGGCACAAAGGTTTATACGTGAAGAAGATCAAGGCAGCATCTTTGGGTTTGTCTGCATTGCAGTAGAAAGGCTGCTGCAGGGAGAGAAGTGCTGATCGCCCAAGTCTGCAGTGGCCAGCTGATCAAAGGAACGGCTAATTGATAGGGACTTCATTTGGCTAATTATGATTTGGTTGCTCAGATCTTACACATTTTTAGTTAAATAAATCTCTGTCCTGACAGATGGACAGTAGCCTGGTATCTCTTGAAGCTGAAAGGGTTGTATCTGAACATCTAATTGGGGGTTATAGGAGTGAGGAAATAATGTTCCCATCTGTAGCTCTCAGTTACACAATGCAAGCATTAAGTATCTAGTATCTCTGATACATAGCAGGGTCAAGATTCATTTTTCATATGGATGAACTCTTATTGGATGAACTATTGAGCAATATTTCCAAAATCCCGTAATTTGATGAAAATGAGTTTGACTCTACTATTAGCACCCTTTAAAGTAGCTGATGAAAATGCCTTACTGCCAAAGTAAAGTAGGGAATAAAGATATCAATATATGATTGGTTCTAACAAAGAAGAAAAAGATTATAGTCAGTGGATCTTGCAGTCACAGGGTAAAATCAGACATAGCTGAATGCTTTCACTACTAATTTAAAAGCTGGTATCTTACATACTGACTATTAAAACTGCACAGTCATCTTGCAAAAAAAGCCCCATTATCACAGGTAAAAGTTTTACAGAAGTGAAAGGCAATTCTGAATAAGAGGGATCCTCCATCCCATTTTTATTAGACTGCTAGCAGTTAAAGATGGAAAGACTGGAGGGATATTCTTCTGTGCACTGGTTGGTAGAATGAAGGGATTTCTCTTGAATGTAGGGTAAAAAAGTGGACCTTTGCTGACTTTACCAGAAGAGAAAGAACTATGTTTTAACTATTTCCCTTTCTTATTTAAGATCATCTCATCCAGATGGCTTTACTCTATCAGAGCTCATTTGAAAGACCTTGGCAGCACATCCTTAAAATTCAGCAAAGTTCTCCTTTGCCCTTCCAGTTGCTTTTAGTGGAAGTTACAACTACAGTTGTGCAGGATTTGGCCCACTCTGACTTGCAATACTTGGGGAAATAACCATACAGTTCTCCCTAAAAGCTTTTGAAGCCTCGATTTCCATCAGTTTTGATGCTACAATAAATAATGCAAAAGCAGACAACTTTACGAAAAGATGCTCTGAACATGAAGTGCAATGAAAAACCAACCCACCAACCTTACTTGCATTGGGATTTTGATCCACTGAATAAGTATCCAGATTTTAGCTGAACTTGTTAACAAACTCGTAAGTATAACCTCTTTTCCTAGCCAAAAGCGTAGTTAACTAAATTGCACAAAGCAGGAGGAACTGATAGTAATTTTCACATTTAACAAATATGTAAAAAAAGGAGCTCATTTTAGGAGAAGCTATAGTAGGGAACAGGATCATTTACTCTCTCTATTCTTACCTTCAGTAGACAACTACTTGTGTTAAAGTATAAAATGTAGTGACAAGTGCTCCGTACATATATATCCAATTATTTTATTCTCTGAGGACTGTTTTTTATGTATTTGTTAAAAGAAATGTGTGAGGTAGACTGGGATCTTCCTTACATGCAGCAGATCTGATTGCTGTGTTTCTACAAGGCCACATAGCTAATACAGCTTTAATTTAAGGCCACAGCAAACTAAACATATCTCATTATTATCAGTTAACTATAATCTTTTATTTACTTGGAATTGATGCTAATTACAGTAGACCTTTCATAGTGATAAATACCTTCTAATATATTTATCAAGGACAAAATAACAAATACTGTAATGAGGCAGTGACTTTGGGTCAAATTCTATGAATTTACATTGATATAAATCAAGATTAATTCTTTGGATTTATACCATAATAAAGAAAGAAAGAAAAAAAGAATTTTGTTTTATGCTTTATATTTTGATGCTGTGCCTCTTGAATGAAGTTAATTTAGACTCCATCGTACATGCCAAAGTCTTCTATGTGTCATTGATATTTTTTAATATGAAACTAAGCATTTCCACATACATCTCCAAAACAAAATACTTCCATGAAACAATAAGGAAATCAAGGTCCTCATTGTTTGTTGCTCAATGCTTCAAGATGTCATTTGAAAATGGAATTGTTAAGTACAGCTTATAGATCTGTAATGAAAATAGCTTATGCAGTTGTATGCAGCACTCAGATTTTTAGCTGAATGTGCTCATAACAACCTGGCATTGTTCAATCCTCTGCCAGAGCTCTCCTCATCAGATGTTCACCAGGTGTGTTGAGATACACAAGCAGACACAGCATTTGGGACAGATGCCTTCCACAGCAAATAGTCTGATTCTTGACTGTGTCATAAGAGGTCTTTTAATTTCTTACATCTGGCAGCTCCCATCTGAAATGAAATGCAAACCTCTGGAGTGAGTTTTGCATGCACCCTTGAAATGCTGTGTTTGGGCGTTTAGACCAGAGAATTTGCACTAGGACATGCCGATGGTACTAAAATTTAAATCACCATGTTACAAATGCAGAGATGGTTTTTATTATTATAGCTATCAGTATTTTGAAAATTTGCTGAAGATGGCTATAGCCGGGGGGGAAAGAGGAGATGTGCTGCTCCCTTGGACTCTACTTTCAATGCAGGAAGCCACTACTCCCCGTTCCAAAACCAGGACTTTTAAAAGGATGGTTGAACCTGATACACCTTCGAGGTGAATTTCCAGCAGGCGCGGAGGATAGCCGATAGCGGGCAGGCAGCAGCGAACGGGCAGCAGACGGGCAGGTCGGTGGGAAGGGAAGCCCAGGCTATCGGTAGACAGCCAGGGCATGGAGGGCAGCTCTGTGTAATCAGCAAGAGGATCGAACAGCAGAATGACTTCACCTCTTGGTTCAGCACAAGTCACTAATCGCACCTGTTGCGTTTTGTGAAGATCTTTTTTTTAAGACGTTTTAAAGGCATGCCCAGCCCTTCCTCCTCACTTCAGTCTGTGGGATTAAACTGACATAGCACAACCTGAATACTGTACATTTCAGCAATGCCCTTTTAGAAATGTATATCTTTCTTTTCTTGTGTTTCACAAATATCTTGTTTTAATCCCCATTTGAAATAAAGATGTGTTCATCGTACAAACTCGAAATAGGAAAGTATTGCTAAAGACTGTGTAGTCACCGTGGCTATAACAGCCCCTGAAACACGAGCTATAAGAGCTAAAAACAAGGACAGCAATGAAAGAAGGTAAAGGAAACATACAGGTAACATTCCCCTACCGAATGTCACTTGTGAGGCATACAGTGCAAAATATTAATGACACAAGGCCCTTAAAGTTTAGCTTTTTAAAATACATTAAAACAGCACTATTTTGTTACAATGAAAATCACACAAATGTAATAAAATAGCAAATTTATCTAAGGCACTTCAAATCCTAGTTGTTGGTTGCTGTTTTGTTTGGTTTTTTTCTATAGCACAACACACAGATAATTTGCACTGGCTCAAAGCACAGCAACCTAAGGAAATGTATGCTCCAATATAATGCTGAATTCTTATGCATGACTTTGGAGTATAGCTTCCACCTCGTGTTGCATTTTATTTTTCTGTAGAAATGCACTTTTGTATTCCCAATTCCACAAATGATTAGATCTACTTTTGGGGTTTTTTGCTTACTGATACTTTGGAAAACTGGATAGCACACATCGGTGGCACTTTGCCTGTTTGGAGACCTGCCATTAATTCAGATAGTAAGTATCCAATTTGCATTTCTATCAAAATAGAAAGAGACAAGAACACTGCCACCAATTTAGCACCTCCTCCTTCTCCCAACCTTCTTTTCTTCTCTTGCTGCCCTTATAGACCTTTCCTGAGCATAGCTGAAATTAGCCTATCTGCATACACAACATTGATAGACATATTCAGAGGGCCTTCTAATTTGATTTTTATCAACTCAACAGGGAAAATGTGAATCTTTACTGCATCTCATTAGGGACCAAGCAATTACACCTCCTTGAACCCCCAAGCAGAGATGGATAAATAATTAACAATTTACTAGACGATTTAAGATCCAATTTTTACTCATAAGAAAACTGCCATTTTTTTGTAAATATTTTTTATTATTGCTGTTGGAAATACCCTGTGAAATATTTCTGTAAATAATTCTTGGTCTGTAGTTCCTAGTTGTGTTAGAGCATTTGTTACTCTGCACTTCTAGGCTGAGATTATTGTCTGAAACCATAGATCACATACTACATTTCTGTCATGTATTTGGATGGCTGCAATAACTATAATTATTTTCTGATGTGAATATTAAATTTCTGCATCTAAAGCAAAATTTTCTGCAATATCTTTTTAAAAACTAAGTTTCTATAAGCATTCTTGTCACTAAAACCATGAGATGGTTTGAATATACCAAAAAGCACATTCATTTGAACTACTAAAATTATGTGTGTAATAGTGGTTTGCAATCTTTCTGCAATGTCATTGGAGAGTAAGATATGAAATAGATACATCATTGCATTCGCTGAGGGTTGCTTCTGTTCTGGTACTCTTCCAGCCTCAGGGGCAAGAGAGTCAAACACCAGTCTCAGATCTGGAGTCTGAATGAAAGTAAAAAGGGAAAAATCTCAATAGGCAAGTAACCAGAGCTGGGATCAGCAGGGAGGAACAAGGAAATACGTTAAGAACAGAAAAAGATATGGAACTGACATGGAATGAAAGCAAGCATCCTCTGATAACAATGTATAGAATATTTAATGGTTTAGTTCCAGAACCTAAACAGCTCTCTACATGAATAAAACATGTGCCTCTCTTTTTCAGACATTATTCTTCCTGGTTTTAATATTTTTCACAAGTCTTTGGTCTGTCCAGAAACCAAGGAAAGTAAGGAGGAAATAAAGATATGGATACGCAGGCACGTATAGGATAGAAAATATGCACATATATAAATTCAGAGAGCTTTCAACTTGGAAAGCAAGAACTATTAATGAATGGATTTAACCCATACTTAATTAACTCTATATTTAATTATTAAAACACTACAACTATAGCAGTATAAAAAATAGCTGCCTGGAGACTATCCTTTCCAAACTGTATAATTACAACTTCCACAATACTGAACTCATCTTAATACTACTAAAACCCATATTTTTCTACTAACAGAACATGTTATGAATATTGCTAGATAACTGAAATTGTGCAAAACTATTCACTTATGAAAAGAGTTAGAAAAATATTCATGTACGCAGCTCCTGTTAAAGGAATGTGGAGGCATATATTTTTTTCACAGGGGAAAAATACGAAGGAAGAAAAAGATATACTAACACATCCAAGAAAAAACAGTGAAATCCTTCTAGAGAATAAACAGTGTTAAGAAAGGAAGCCTATGCAAAAATGTCCTTTTTTTAAGACAAGATTTTTTTCCCCATTTCTATAGCTAAAATTAGAGGGGGAAAAAAATGTGTGGTAAATATACATTAAGAAGGAAGCTCAACAATTCTTTTGGCTTCTCAATATTCTAAAATAACTATCCTTGTTTTAAATCTTTCACTAATTTCTTTGAACAATTCTTTGCCTGCAGCCTATTTACAGTGAAGTTAAATACTCAATAATCCAAAAGTGAGCTGCTTTGATTATAAGCTTGCTATGTTCTGCTTCTTAAGTGCATGATAGGTCTTAGCATTAGCTGCCTGTGTGAATTCATTAAAGATACTGGTAAGAAGCTGGTAAGCTCTTTTGTGGAACCAGGTAGCTGAAACAATTTGAGACTTCCTTAAAACTCTGGCAACCGTCACTATTCAGCTTGATAGGATATGCACAGGACATTTGGGAACAGGAGTTTCACTGAGTATTATCTTGTGACCATTTTTCTATTAATGAGAGAGAAGTAGAAAGACCAGTGAAGCAGAGGAAAAAAGCTGCAAATAAGCCTGGGGCACAGCCAAAGAGGTTCTGGAAGCTCTGTCCTTAAAAAAAAACCCCAAACTAAGAAGCAAAGCTCCTGGGCTGAATGCCGGAGAGCCAGAGACATCATCTGTGCTGCAATTCCTGGCCGAGGGAAAAGAGCTTTGGATGTTCTTTGTGACTAAACAGGATTGTGTTAGGGAAAAAAAAAAAAAAAAATTACTTACAGCATCATTTTTTTCTTCTACCTGAAACAAACTCCAAGAGCCTGAATTTGGTTAACTGCTTCAAAGAAAAAGGTGCAATGTAAATGTTACATATGGAATTCAGTTTCCAAGGGAAGTACCTATGAATTGGCCCTCCTGATGATCCATGATGGAACAAACAGTGTAGGTACTTTCATAGCTCGTTGATGTCTCAGAAAATGAAAAATATGATTTAAAACAAGGGCTGGACACTAAAAATGAATTAAAGCAGTGTCTGAAAGGTTTCTAGAAAACAGCTGAGGGATGTCTTGCTTTTGGACATCAAACATCTGTTAAAGTAACAACCAGACCGTCTAGACAGATTATGAAGTCCATTTGTCTCACAATGGTAAGACAAATCAGAATGAAGTGACTAGTAATGCAATTACCACTGACAAAAATATTTTTCATGGTAAAAGGGTAGAGAAGTTAAAGGAAACTTGCAATTTCTTAATAGAAAAGAACCGCAGCAAGGACTTCAGCACCTGAGAGAGGGCTGGGAGGACTGCAGAGTGCTTATTTGGTAATATTTGGAATATTGACAGAAAAAAAGCCCAATCCTATTTCCAGCAACCAACCAATGGTGCTAAAGAACTTAGAACTTATATCACTAATGTGACTCTGTTATCCCAGTTTAGTGTCTGGTCTTTTTACACAGTTTCATTCCAGCCATTTGTCAGAGATGGGTAAGGCACAGTTGAAAGCTAAAAGGAGATACAAAGAAGAAACTCTATCCAAGCTGATAGAGGACCTTGGGAGACTTGCCTTCTTGGTGTAACAGATTAATTGCTTCTAGGATAAACCAGAAATGACCCATTTTACAGCTCCTATGAAATTTGTCATGAAACTTGCAGAGATAACCAGGAGAGGAAGCGTCTACCAGGGCAGGGAAAGGACGCTGCTTGCAATAGTCCCCAATACATCCTGACGTCTAAGATATCCATGGGACAGAAGGTCCTCATCTGCTCCATGGCATTCCTGAACAAATATGGTCAGTTTGTAAAATAAGAAAAACAAAAAGTAGTGAAAAAACTGAGGCAAGTAGCTCAGGGAGATACATGTAATACCATATTGACTCAGTCACAAAATCCGTCAGCTCAGTGTCCTGCTTCTGAAAACTGCCAGAAGCAAATGCTTAGGGAAGTATACTACCAACAAGACATGTGCAGAGTCATCTTTCCTCTGGTTTATCTCCCAGGTACTGACAGCCGGTGGCCAGTTAATGTCTCGAACTGATGGTTGTATCAGGTATATCAGTTACTGGTCAATATTACTACCAGGAATGTGACTAAACCCTTTTCTGCACCTACCTTTTTTTTTTTTTTTTTTTTCAGTTTTAGGGATAATTTAACTATGTCCTAAATAAAAAAATTTGTGAAGAGAATGGCCACAAAACCCAGTCCACCACAACTACTAAGAAGTCCAGTTATACTGCAGCCCAAGCACCAAACATAAAACAAACATTAGTTGAAAGTCACTTTCCTGTTGCAAGAAAATGAGGCAACACAACTTGGAGGCACCAGTCTGTAAGTGTTGTTTACCTCTGGACCTCTGTTTTTCTTTGCTTACTGCAAAGTAATAATGATGTTAGTAATGCAATTATGTACAGGAATAGTAGATATTTGCTGAAATATAATAGTTATCAGATCAGACATGCTGAGACAGCCTGGGGGAATATTAGCTGCTGAAGTTCTTGTGGATCTGGAGGAGAAATGCTGTACCTATCGTTGCCTGCTGAACAGTTTAACTGCCAGAAAATGGTAAAGAAGGAAACACTGGTGCAAACCTGAAGCAGAAGCCTTACTAAGTAGTGAGAGAGAAGAAATCACAAGAACGTGGCACTTCCCTTCAAATGGGCAAGTCCATTTTTAAGACACTTTCCAGTTTGGGACAGCACTTGCACCCTGCAACAAAGACAAACTTAACTGGTCCAGCCAAAAACTCACATCGGAAAAAACTGAAAGAAACATTTCTATGAGGTTCTCCTTGAGTGTTTAGTAAAGAAGGAAGAAACTTTCCAGGCTGTCTGGTCATTTAAGAAAGGTATAACTGAGCCTTGGGCCATTTTGTAAGTTTTCACTCAGCTCCCAAAAAAACCCCAAACTTCACTCAGGACGCACTCCAAGGGAGCAGGCATTACATGTTGATCTTAATAATTATATGTATCCAAATACTTATTATCTATACTTACTGATGTATTATGGTGTCTAATTTTTACCGGGTATATGAGTGATTCTTTTTTATATATGTTAATCAGTATTAATCCTTCTTGTATTACTAACTTGCATAATTTCTTACTTTTTTTTTAAATTTATTTTCTGACCAGCAATTTAAATAACCTTTCTGGGTTACACAGTAACTTGTTTATATCAGCATTCCCACAGCTCGATCCACTTAGGTCAGGCAAGAAAACTTCTAATTAACTACATCTCTCAAGCACCTAAATTGCTTTGCTTGAATTTCTGCAAAGTTAAAAATCTTAATAGGGTCAACATCATTTTAAAGGATTCTTATTCACTAACATCCTAGATGCAATAGAAAGTTCAATCGTTTTTCCACACCACATAAAAGGAAGGTATTGGCAACTGGAAGTGGATCCAAAGGAGAGGGAGAGAGAGCTTGCAGATCAAGCCAAGGCCCATTGTAATTTAAAGTCATGGCTTGTGAACCTGGCCATATTTAAAAGGCTAATGGTGGTGACAGTGCATGGCCTGCCTGATAAGTTTGTTTGTCATATTAGGCAAGAGATCATTTTCTGTTGAATGCTAAAACCTTTGAAATGTATGAAAGCTGTGCGAATAATTTTGCAAAAAACTAACCTACGCTGTGAACACAAGCTGTGAGCAAGAATTTCCTCTCAATAAATGAAAACACACTGTAGAACTGTCTATGGCCAGACACTCAGCTGCAGAGTGTTGACTCTGCTCTTTAAAAAAAAAAAAAAAAAAAAAAAAGGAAAATGTTGTTACTTTATTGATTTCTTGGTTAAGATAAAATATGTATCATATATGCTGAAAATAATTGCATTTTAAAGTTTGCAAAGTTTTGGCATTATGACAAAATCTGCCATAAAAATATACAAAGTTATCGTCAAAATCGTAATTCTCAATGGAATGAAGCGCAACAGTAGTGCAAATTTTTAAAACTGCACAGTCAAGAGAGATTCTCCAGACCTGCATAAGTGAAAGATGAAGTCAACTGAACTACATCTTTTAGCCAAGATCTGATTATCATCTCATAAACCTCACCATTTGAACATCTATGATTAATTTTCATTGGGAATCAATGCTGTTCTCTGACCTGGTCACGAGCCACTTCCCCTCCGTGTGGCGTGCAGGCAGGGCGGTATGGCTCCTGCGCAGGTGAGGAAACTCTGCTGAGAACCTGCGCCACATCAAAGTATTTTGTATGGGACCAGTGAGAACGTAGGTGGAGAAGCTCTAAGTTGTGTACATTCTCAATGCTAGGAAAGCTCATCTTATTCAGCAAGGTTATAAATTCCCAACTTTTTCCTCCAAAAAGGCCATATTTGATAATTTTAAGAAATATACAGCAAGGACTGAATGCACTGAAATTCCCGGCACTGCTAGGACGATGAGCAGTATCTCACCTGCCAAATCCAAACACGGCGAAAAGGTCAATTAGGATCTTAAAATAAAATAGGCAAAGGTGTAGTGTATTTGAAAGGCAAATAAAAGGAGAAATGAAAAATTAATAAAAAATAAAGCTGATGGAAATTTCCTACTAGCAAACACAATACTTTTTTTTGCTTGGAGGACACAGTGGACCCTGTTAGAATTGGAAGCCAGTGGGCACTTGCAATGCATATTTAATTTGGCGGGTGAAGTCCTAGCTGTTGAAAGCATTAAGCTCAGATATTGTATGTTCCATTGGCATAAAGGAAACAAAATGCTTAATCACACACACATCCACTCCCCAAATTTAGCTGTATCTGGCCTATAATATGTATTTAATATAGCAATGCTCTCAAGAGAGTTCTGGTGACTAAATACTGCTTTGTAAAGGAGATCACATTTCATTTATATTGTGCGCTCCTGAAAAATTATGTGCTTCTCTTACACAACATAAAGGTCAAATCATTAGCCTGGAAAATTTCTGCATTCAGAGTTAGAGAAGAGCTGTCTGAAGCTTTCTTATTCAATGTCTGTTCAAGGGTTTGACTGGGTATTTCATAGGATATCTCAGGTATCTTCAAACTGGTAATATGTACTGTTCAACTTAGTCATACAATGCTCTCTAGAATGCAATATATTTGATTCTTATTTTGTTTGCCATGAGAAGTTTTAGGCTAGGCATAGTTTCTCTGTTCCAGCACTATGAACATGTCTTTCTGTATTGCTTCTATTGACAGATTATCTATGTACAATGATTTTAATGTCAAGGTCAATTATGTGCAGGGTCACTGATTACTTGCACCTTTTTCTTCTCTTAAGAACCATAAAACTTTGACCTACCAAGAACCTTTCCACTCCTTATTTCCACCGAATCATCTCAGCAAGAGAAAAGAAAAACAATTCTGGCTGAACCAGTTCTGTCAATTTTTTAAAATATTATATCACTATCTGAAGTGATTTATGTGGCACATCAGATGAATGGGAGCATATATCAATTGTGTGATCTATGATGCATGTGCGTCATGTACTGTGACAAAAAAATTGATGGAACAATAAAATGTAATAGGTGCAGTCACAACAGACCAATATTTTTGTTAAATGTTTCAAGGAATACCACAGAGCAAAATATTTCACATATCTTAATATATTCAAAAAAAATTTGAACATGTGGGAAAAAGATATACAGAAAAACTTGCTCCCACTTAATTTTCTTGATGTTGTGACGTATTTAGGTGTGGCTTCCTTCATTTTATATGCTTTGCATTTTTCAGGGTGGAGCAAAAAGGACTACCAATACAAGAAATCTTCATTCTTTATCTGCCAGAATAAGAAGCCAGCCAAGGCATATATGTTCAAGTCATTCAAACAGCTTGTACCAGCACCTGGTATTCAATTTTTTTAGGTTCATTCCTTCTTAGGAAAAGAAATAACATGGATATATTTAAATGGAGATGTTTAATCTTACATAAATCATGTAATATCACAAATATAAAAGTATTTTGTCAAATAAATGAGCTACATGCAGTAATCTGTGGACGAAGGGACATCAGTATCTCATGGAGACTAGCTACAGATCAACAGAGATAAAGCACTCCAGGTCCTTAAGGTAAATGATTCCTGTAATAACAACATATCTCCAAAACAAATTACAGCCCTTGCATAGGGTGGGCCCATCTGACAAAGGATCTGTGGGAGACTTACGCCTATGTGGAGTTAACGGCTCAAGAGTGGCTATCCTACAGCATGTAAAAACTATCAGACACTTATGTTTAGTCCCTGAACCTCTCTCTTAATGGTGTATGGATTCCCTGGCATCCTACAGAATGTATACAGTGTGTACATGTAAAATGATAGAGTTTTGCATTTAATGAAGTGGTCTAAAACTCCACTCTTGCATAACTTTATTTAAGAGGCAACCTCATATATGCAAGTCTATACTGCAAAAATAGTAATTATTTTTTTCATTGCAAGTTAGACAAAGCAACAGGCACAGCATTTTAGTGGAATTTGTTTTAATCTGATATGTGAATTTCCATCAAATAAAAAATAAATATATCTGACTTAATTTAATAATTATGTAAGATCTGGTAAAGATCCTTCATGATCAAAAGCAAAGTAAACAAAGGGGAACAAAACCAACATAGCAGATGTCTCATCAACTCTCTGTGTAAACTGTGCACTCCTTACCATTTTTCCTAATGCTTTAAAAGTCCTATTCTAGAATTCCTGCAGCCATCCATAGGGATAAATAGCTAAAAACAAAAAATTCTCTGTGATCTCAGTTCCTTCCTAGCTTGTGCTTTGACAGAGCTTTTATTTTTATTTAGTTTCCTTAGCACTGACGGCAGTTCCTAGACTGTCATTTCCATCAGTGCAGTTGATACCTAAGCTGCAGTTGATACTCAGTCTGGGGCTGATACTCAAGCTGAGGCTGATACACTTCAGTAGTTGCTTAAAAGAGCAAAGGAGCCAGCACTTTTGGCTCAAAGGAACATATAACATCAGAGCTGCAGAAGCAGTTGCAAGGTCTCAGTCTTTGGCCTCTCTATCGCAGTATTTTAAATATCTAAGATTGTTAGGTTTCTGAAGGAGTAGGGGGAAGAAGTAGTCAACTAATCATTCAACCTCACAAATTGGATGCTACGGAATGTAGATATTTACAGGATGACTTTACACCCTTGCTCTAACTTGACTATTGCTTTAGTTTCAGAATTAATTTTCTTCTGTATCCTGATTACATCTCTGTGTATTCCCTTAATCTCGCTCTGTAATTTGGAACATTATACTTTCCTTTGAACTGACTTCTCCCAACTGTTTAATGTCATTAGCAAACTTTGTTCTCTTTAGAAATTAAATGCAGAAAAGAAAACCACATTGTCTGAAGACACCCCTTCAGTCACTATCTTGCCTCAGAAGACCCATCTGTTACCAGTATCTTTATCCACTGAAGTCCCTCCTGGTCCCACTCTTGATAGATTCACCAATTAGTGTTTTGCTTTATACTTTATCAGAGCTTTCCAAAGCCCAGATTGGGCAAGTACATTTACATAAATGTTACTGCCTGGAAAACACACTTTATTATGACCAGCTCATATATCTCTTTCCCATGTGCTGTCTTCCAACTTGTTAACAAGAGTCCCATGTAATCCATTCGGTAATTAACGTAGCTACACATTCAGCAAAGATGGGCTCCTGCTTGACTGAATAAGAAGGACGAATGTATAATTGCTAAAATTATGGCCCCAGTGCTTTAGTTTGGGATAAAAAACACAACAATATTATAATGAGAAGATTTAAAACAACTATCAAGTTCAGCACTGATTTTGTAAATAACACTGTAATTGCAGGAAATACGGAAAAGAGAAGACAGCAAGGCATAAATTGACGCATAAAACTACTACCACGGATCACGTTTGATACGTGTCTTAGAGCTGCTCTGAATGGGAGCCAGAACGATGAGGCAATGAGTGAGAGCTGTGGAGCTGCCCAGGTGGGACTGGACATACCCGCGCAGACATGAACCCACCTCAGCTGCTTCTAAACCACATTTCCCGAGCACTCCCGTTAAGGAGGTTACATGCCTGTGTGCAAATGAGTCTCTTCAACATGGGAGCAGAGTGACCCTTGAAAGGCACCCTGGGAGGATCCTGCCCTTCACGCTCTCCTTTCCTTCACACACTCGCAGGGCAACTCTGCGGGCAAAACAATGTGCGATGTGCGTTGCTGCTCCTTCCTGGCTTAATTTGAACTAACTGATCCTCTAGGTTTGTTTTTATGTTTGAATGTAACTTACTACACAATATAAAGTAGTGTCACATTTAAAATCATTGATCAGGTGGCGTAGCACATTTAAAATTTTTCATTATCCCATTTAAAAGAAAGTTTGACCAACATGAAGTATTTTAACAGATGTTGATTTTTAATTTATTTGTTTTTTAATAAGCTAGAAAACACTCTTTTTTATCTACTGAGACTTTTAACAGCTGATATCCTAAATGCCAAGCATTGTATCTACAATGGAAATGCTTACACACATTTAATTGTTGCATTGTTAGTGGTGCTGATATGATAAAAGCAGCTTCATACATGCAGTGATTTTGCCTGATTGTTTGTGTCAGTTAGTCTTGTAAAAGCATGGCGGGGGCCACAGCATGCTCTCCTGGTCTCTAAATGGCAACATGAATTGTGGTCATTAGAGCATTCATGACCTGTGTACAAAATCAGGCATCAGTGTTAGCACAAACTGAAGGATCCTCTGGGACACAGATAATTGCTCCTACTGCTACATATCAAACTCTGTCTCCACTGCATGGGTTTACAAGTTTCAAAGATGAGAGATCTTTTTACTTTGAGGTTTAAGAATGATATATGGTAGGGTATACTCGCTTTTCTTTCTAGAAAAGAGATTTATTGCTAATCCAAAGATAAAATAAGGATGATACCAAAAAAAAAAAAACAAAAAAACCCAAAACCAAACAGAAATATAGTAGTTGGAATAAGGCCCAGACCTGAACACTCTTAAAAGGAAATACATATCAAATTATGTATCTTTCTTATCTTTCTTGTGATCAATATGTCATATTTATTCATGAATACACATCTGCATGTGGAACCAATAAGACTGTATGTAAGTTTAAATGACGCAACTGTGACTATATCATGTTAATTCTATTTCCTTTGCCAAATCCCTTGAGCAAACTGAAAAACAGGAATTAAAATTTGGGTCAGCCAAAATTGCATATGCTCAAGTATTGATTTATTTATTTTTGGCAGAACCACCTTTCCCACAGCTATTTTCTAATTCACAATTAATAAGGCATTTAGCCAATGGTGGATACAGCTCAATTGCTAACAATGACCATATTTGACGCCCAAGGAAGAATAAGAACAAGGCATGTATGTGACACTTCGCCCTTAGCAGTCTCTCAGACTAAATATATTCATGTCTGATTTTTCTACAGGAGCTATATTTGCTATATATTCAATAACCCTCACTGGATTTTTCTTCCATACACTTATCCAGTTTGCCCTTGCACCCACGTAATTCGCACATTTACAACATTCTCTGGTGAAGAATTTCATAGGCTTCTTATCCAACGTATTGAAGAAACACCTTCTACTGATTGTTCTGAAACCTGCCACCCATCGGTTTTGTCTCACGCCCCGTAATTTTTGTTATAGAAGAGATACTGAACAACAACCCCTATCCATATCACTCATGCTTTTATAGACCTCTAAAATAATCCAACATGGACAACCATATTTGAGGATGAAGAGTCTTAGCTTGCTCCATTATTCCTAAAAAAATGTTACTCCATCATCCTTGTTCAATAAAAGTTGTTGTCCACTAATTTCTCCCCAGTTCTACAAACTATTTTATTTCTATCGTGGGCATTTTTAATAAAGTTAGTCAATAAAACTTAAGGACAAATTTAGATATCTATTATCAAAACAGACAGAAAGAAGCTGTCTTTCATTCCCTAACTAGTCCTGTTGATACCCAGTTTGTGGGAGACTGAAGTAGAGATCCCACTTGCCTGACTTGAAATTATGTCTTCCCAGGAAAAATCTTGTTTAGGATGCTCTACTTTAAGAAGTTACATATATATTTTGACAAAAAGGTAAATAGATAATTACTCTAGAACTCAGTGTTCATCCTCCAGAAGTATACACCTAGGCTCCATTTTTTCACTAATGGATATCTCAGTAATTTAATGAGAAGTCAGTGTCAACAGAGGTTGAGAGCTGCCCACATGAAATACCTTGCAGCGTGATGATCTAGTAAACAACTGTGTTAACCAAGGCAGGGAAAAGTTCACGTTGACCCAAGCAGACAGAGTTTGAAACAGTGTCTCTTGCTTCCTGACAAAATGATTTAAGCACAGATATTCTAGCAAGGGCCCTTCCCCTAAAATTCTGTGCATCTCAGAATCACGTGTTCTGAAAATGTGATTAAAATTCACCATCACTTTCAGATTGTTCAGTAAAACCTGAAATTTCAATTAAACAGTCACCAAAAACATTCACTGAGTCCTAGTCTGTTACCAATCTTTGCTTTCCAGAAAAAAGTACTATTTTTTAAAATTCAAATCAACCCAGTAGATTTACTCCCTACAATGTTTTAGACCTTTACATAACTCAGTAACACGCAGCATTTCTTTTCACGTGTAGGAACATAATGTTTTCACACAATGTATTTTGCAAGGCAGCAGGCAAGTGTAGTATGCAAACAAACACACTCCCACAATCTCTAGACCTGAACAACACATGAAATCTGAAATTCAGAAAGGGAATAAAATGTCAAAGTTGAGTTTTGAATAAAGTGTGACAAAGAACTGATGGATGGAGTGAGCAGGATAGGCAATAATTACTTAGTGAGGAGTCAACTGAAATAAGAAAATTAAGAAATATTATCACAAAAAGATATGTGAAAAAATGAGTTTGCATCGAGGCAAACATGCAGTGTGATGTCTCCCATTGCATGGGTCTGGTTTTCAATTTTTCACTTTTCCTCTAATTAGGTTAACAGCAAACTGACAAGAGCATCTTTATGAGGTAGAAGACATGTACATGACTTTTAAGCTGTTTGCAAGTTTTCTACTTCTGTTCATTTACCTGTATCTATTCTACATGTCAAAGCATGCTGTGTGCAAATGAATGCTGAAAGTCTCAGAGCTTAGCAGGTGTTCCATGTTTGTCTGAGAATGGTATTCCCACTGTCTCTGCAGTCAATGAATAGCTTCCTTATGTCACATTTAGTAGATGCTTGAGGACAACTCTCTAAACCACTTAAACTATTTAATTTTCTTCTTTCTTCTTCTGAAGGGAGGAGTATTCTTGAACTAATTTTGTAACCATGAAGGAAGAATGACATTCGATGGCATTTTTAATTACAGCTCTTCCTAAACCATTTTCCAAATTTAAATTCAAATGTAAATTTAATTTTTAAATTAAATATATTTCTAACAGCTTGTTTTACTGTTAGTAGTCTCCAGAGATCAATGACGAGATTCCCACAACTCACATTTAGAAAGTCCCTGTCCTGCCATGTTTCAAATTTCAATGCACAAAACAAGCAAGGATTAAGAATATGCATTACATCGATCTTGTCACTGAAGGAAAAATGGCATTGAAAGTTTAAGAGTTTTACAATAAACCATAATATTAAAAATATCAATCTGCATGAGAAAAGAAGGAAAACTGTCACAGTTAAGGTTCATCACTGGATATGGGGTCCTCATCAGTGATTTAAGTGATTTGTCTTTAGCCACTGTCTGCAATGCTACCATAGTTCACAGGAATCTTTCAGTAAGGGACTATTAATTGTGTTGATGTCTGGTTATCCAGCAATAATTGCACGTGCGTTTTTACAGGTAGCTTTGTAACTATAAAATATTACATAGATATTATTTCAATTGTGGTTTTGTATTAATAAGAAAATATGAATTTATGGATCAGCTTATCTTGGTTTTGGAAGCTGTTGAGTAAAAGAAGACAAATAGAAATAACAAATGTCTCTGGTTTTCCCTAAGTAGGGTTTTCAATCGGTAATGCACAGTTGTTTGTGCAGTCCTTTCAGATCCTGAGAAGATGCTCTGAAATATACTGCTGTTGTTATGGCAAAGGTCACCAGATGGCACTGTTAAACATTTAAAGATTTAACTGATAAAGATTTTTTTTTTTTTTAGATGAGCAAGGTTTTAGTCGTAAAAGAAAATGCTATTGTGTTGCTTTTATATAGAGAATCTTTGAAGAAGGTTTCTGACAATTAATTAGGAAGTTTTCTGTCCATCTTGATTTCTCTAACTAGAATCAATAACGGAGAAGGAGTGATCTCCTGAGATCTCTGGTTTACGTTCTCCAATGAGAGGCAACTGCCCATGTGGGCTGCTTCTGGCTTCTTTGTTTCGAAGACCAGCATACATAGTGTAAAATACACTCACTACAAAAAGACCATAAAGTGCTCATTAGGTAGTACTTGTTCTTTTTATTTGGAAGCAAGCCACAAAATTTTGATATTAGGTACCACTTCTCAAGAAGGGGAAAACTACTATTTACCTTGGAAAGAGGAGCTGGGGAGAGTCCCCCCATCCTTTAATAAAGATTTCCTTCTATTTTTCTCCATACTTACCAGTCCCCGTATTTTTTCTGGAGTGTTCAGGGAATCTTTTATAATAACAGGAGCACATACTTTGACAGAAACTTCTTGGCAATGCTTTATACTAATTGATAATTTATGGTCTAGGAAAAAACATACTGATAATCTCTCAGTATTACTCTGTTCTCATGGGAAATTCACCATCTACCCAACAATGAAGACTTCTTCCCAAAGATCAGTGGAGTTCCATCAATTTGTTAACCTGAAATCTTTATTTTCAAGCACTGGAAGATATATTGATCAGCACTCTTTCACAGGACATATATATCATATTTGTCTACTTAGATCTAATAGCAGTGGAAGGAGTGGGGATGTGTACAAACTTGCACATAAAATGATAAACAGCATAGTCATGTTTGACATGAATTTTATCACCTGGCTAGATGCTGAAGAGATTTATGAAGACAAGTTGTCTAACTGGACCTGAAACGATACATAAAATCTCACTAGCTGGTCACTCAGGCAGGGAAAGCTCTGAGGAATTTTAGACCATGTTTTTATATTTAGTGAATTTTCTTGTCACTTAACATGTTAGTATAAATAATACTGTGTTTTTAAAACTTCATCCTCGAGAGTATAAAACCGTCAGCATGTATAAATTGTTATAATAATGTATGACAGCATAGTTTGGGCAAGTCAGCAAAACTGTATTTAGAATTAACCCAGTGATTAATTTCATTGGCACCAATTGAAAGGAGAGTCAGCAAATACACAACTTTTACAGCGCCATAATAATACAGAGAGGACCTATAACCACATGGTTTAGGTGCTTTGAAATTTCATTTTATTTCCCGGTGAGGCAACAGACTTCCTGATAAGTCACTTAAACTCTTTTGGGTTTCCTCCTTAGCTATAAAATGGAAATAACAATATTGTCTGACACCTTTTTAGCTGTCTTTTGAAACTATGGTCTGACTATAATCTCATTCTAGCCAATGACAATACTAGTAAGAACGATTAATTCAGGCATTTGGGTATTTTAGGGTATCGCTATTGTCCTGTGTTTTGTGGGAAGGAAAAACTGAGAGTCTTGAAACCATTCTAACATAAAGCAGAAACCTTTCTGAAATGTCAAAAAAGTGCCAACAGAATATTAACATGACCTTTTGCACTGTCGATGTCTCTAGACTATACAATTAGTAAATAAAAACCATTATCTTAATACCTTCCATATTCTGGAACTTGCTGTCTCCTTTTATATTAAATGCAGATGTATTGTAGGAAAAAATGTATATTTCCTTCATCACAAACTTAAATCTGCTACAACAATTAGCCTACATACATCTGGAATTCTATCAAGAATTTAAAGAAGAATGACAAATACAATCAACTGAATATTGCAGTACATTTCACCACGTAATAAAACTCCAAAAATCAGTTGAGAAAGAACAACACATAAGTCCAGTTCTTTCAACTGAAATTCCAGGTGTTCAGAGGCTCTGCTGTCAGTCTGAAACATGTATACATTTATTTTCCAAGTACTTAGAGCTACTGTCTTTCATGTTCTAGAACATGTGGTAAAGGCTGTCCATCTAACTCTCTTTGCATGAACAAGGACACAAGTTTGTATATTTGCTTGAATTTTACTGAAGAACTCATCTAAGAAAGGCTTGTTTGGTTAGGTTCAGAAGCCAGTTCTGACAACTATCAAGTTATCAAGAATTTGACTTTAAATTCTGATAAAATTTAAGAAACATTGACACCATTACAGA